>NW_026585644.1:4998267-5054748 GCF_907164565.1 Psammomys obesus | reverse complement strand
TCCTGTCCTCTCCAGATCTTACTGTTTCCCACTTCTTTCCTAAGATTCCCTGCACTCTGCCCAAAGGTTGCCATAAGTCTCAGCATCTGCATTGATAGTCTGCAGGGCAGAGCTTTTCAGAGGCTCTCTGTGTCAGACTCCTGACTTGTTCCCTGTTTTCTCCTTCTTCTGATGTCCATCCTCTTTGCCTTTCTAGATAGAAATTGAGCATTTTAGCAAGAGTCCTCCCTCTTGATTAGTTTCTTTAGGTGTACAGATTTTAGTAGGTTTATCCTATCTTATATGTCTATATGAGTGAGTATATACCCTGTCCGTCTTTCTGCTTCTGGGACAGCTCACTCAGGATGAACTTTTCCAGATCCCACTATTTGCCTGCAAATTTCATGATTTCCTTGTTTTTTATTGCTGAGTAATATTCCATTGTGTAGATGTACCACAATTTCTGTATCCATTCCTACACTGGATCTGGGCTGTTTCCAACTTCTGGCTATTACAAATAAGGCTGCTACAAACATGGTTGAGCAAATGTCCTTATTGTGTACTTGAGCCTCTTTTGGGTATATGCCTAGGAGTAGTATAGCTGGATCTTGAGGAAGTGCTATTCCTAGTTGTTTGAGTATGTGCCAGATTGCTTTCAGAGTGATTGTACAAGTTTATATTCTCTACAGTAAAAGATCTTCAGGAAGTATCTCCATCCCTGATCTCAAGCTGTACTATAGAGCAACAATACTAAAAACTGCATGGTACCGCCATAGAAACAGACTGGTAGATCAATGGAATTGAATAGAAGACCCTGACATAAATCCACACACATATGGACACCTGATTTTTTACAAAGATGCCAAAACCATTCAATGGAAAAAAGGCAGCATCTTCAATAAATGGTGCTGCTCTAACTGGATGTCTACATGTAGAAAAATGCAAATAGATCCATACTTATCACCCAGCACAAAACTAAAGTCCAAGTGGATCAAAGTCCTCAATATAAAATCAGACACACTAAACCACTTAGAAGAAAAAGTGGGGAAGAACCTTGAACTCATTGGCACAGGAGACAACTTTCTGAACAGAATACCAACAGCACAGGCTCTAAGAGCAACAATCAATAAATGGGACCTCATGAAACTGAAAAGTTTCTGTAAAGCAAAGGACACTGTCGTCAGAACAAAACGACTACCTATAGATTGGGAAAGGATCTTCACCAACCCTATATCTGACAGAGGGCTAATATCCAGTATATATAAAGAATTCAAAAAGTTAAACAGTAACAAATCAAGTAATCCAATTAAAAAATGGAGTCCAGAGCTAAACAGCTGATGCTTTTTTTAAAAAAATAAACAAACACTTACAGAATCCCAGACATGTAAGTCTCAATAAAAAAATGAAACACTCACAAAAATTAAGGAAACATGACTCTTCCAAAGGTTACCAATTCACTGTAACTGGTTTCACTGACAGTAAAGCAGATGAAATCCTCAAACATTAATATAATTGTTGGTTTTACCAGTCTATAAGCATGGATGCTCTTTCATCTTCCAATGTATTCTTCAACTTCTTTCTTTAGACATTTAAAGCAAACGAATAATAAGTTCATAAAAGCTGCTCAGCATCTGTCTTAGTTACAGTTTCTATTGCTGTGATGAAACACCATGTCCAAAAAGCATGTCAGCAAGAAAGTGGGTTATTTGGCTTACACTTCCAGTCTGCTGTTCATTATTAAAGGAAGTCAGGACATGAACTTAAACAACAGGGTAGGATCCTGTAGGCACAAGCTGATTCAGAAGCCATGGAGGGATGCTGCTTACTGGCTTGTTTCCCCTGGCTTGCTCAGCCTGTTTCTTATAAAACCCAGGACCACCAGCCGAGGAATGGCACCCCCACAATGGGCTGGGTCCTCCCACATTGATCAGTAATGGAGAAAATGCCTTGCAGCTGGATCTCATTGAGCCATTTCCTCAACTGGGTCTCCATCTTCTTTGATGACTCTAGTCTGTGTCAAGTTGACACAAAACCAGCCAGTGCATCATCATTAACTATTTAAGAAATGAAAATAAAATCCGCAATGAGTTATCATTTTACAGCCTTTGCATATGGACTTTATTTATTTATAATAAACTATATACAGTAAGAAAAGTTATGAAAAAAATCAGGAAAGCCATATGTAAAAGTTACATTCAAAATGTTTGGCTAATTTGTATTTGGAAACCTTGAAGAAAATACTATCTATCCTATATCTTGTATTTGTCAACTTAAAATTCATCTTTCTAGTACTTAAAACATTTTCTTAAATCTAAAAAACATAGGCCTAACTGAAACAATAACTATTTAGTCTTCAACACCAACAGAGACTTGAGAAGGAAAAAAAATGCACACTGGTAAGATTTGTTGAAGTAGAAACATAATATAGCATAAACATACTAAAATCTGTACACCTAAAGAAGCTAAGCAAGAAGGAGGACCCTGGGTAAGATGATCAATCAGAAAGGCAAACAGGACAGACATCATAAGAGTGAGAAAATGGGGAACAGGACAGGAGCCTACCACAGAGGGCATCTGAAAGACTCTACCTAGCAGGGTATCAAAGCAGATGTGGAGACTAATAGCCAAACTTTGGGCACAGTTCAGGAACCTTATGAAAGAAGGGGGAGATAGAAATACCTGGAGGGTGCAGGAACTCCACAAGGAGAGCAACAGAACAAAAAAATCTGGGCAAAGGGGTCTTTTCTGAAACTGATATTCCAACCAAGGACCATGCATGGAGATAACCTAGAATGCCTGCACAGATGTAGCCCACGGCATCTCAGACTCCAAATGGGTTCCCTAGTATGTTGGAAACAGGGACTGTCTCTGACATAAACTCAGTGGATGGCTCTTTGATCACCTTTCCCTGAGATGGGAGCAGCCTTACCAGGCCACTGAGGAAGACAATGCAGCCATCCTGATGAGACCTGATAAGCTAGGGTCAGATGGAAGGGGAGGAGGACCTCCCCGATCATTGGACTTGGGGATGGGCATGGGAGGAGAAGAGGGAGGGAGGTGGGGTTAAGAGGGAACAAGGGAGGGAGCTACTGCTTGTATACAAAATGAATAAAGTGTAATTAATAAAAAAATTAAAATAATTTTTTAAAAAATATTTGCTGAAGGAAGTGGAGGCAGGAGAATCACCAGTAGTCATTTCTTCTTTAAAATATCCACACAACAGTCAGAATCTCATATGTTAGTTACTTGCTGTAGCCAAATACCCAAAACAGAAGCAAACCAAGATGGAAAGATTTCTTTTGACTGGCAGTCTATAGATGCAGTCAGTCATGGCAGGGTAGGCAAGGCTGCTGGTACAACCTTGGCTATGGAAGCCGGAATGTAAGATTGCCTGCTCACAGAGGAAAGCTAAGGAAGCAGAGACAACACAGGAAGTCAAGCCAGGAACATCAAAAGCCCCTTCACCCAAGTAACGGACTTCCTCCAGGAGGCTCCACCTTCTGGAGGTTCTACAGTGCTTGAAACAGTCCTGTCCAAAGGTTCAAGGATGTGATCCCAGGGGGATATTTCACATTCCAACCATAGTCCCTTATCCTTGAGTGTGGGAGGAATCTGTGACTATATTGAGATCTTACTCGAATGATTATACTATAGCAAATTATCCCACTAGGCTTTAGAATATTAGGATGAGCTGGTTAAGAGATGCATCCTTTGCTTGCCCAAACGAGGAGTCATTAGTCTTTAAGTGTGAGACCTTGACTTCCTATTGTTGATTTGAATAGTTAAGGTATTGCCTAAAAAAGTATTCAAGTGACCTAAGAGATTAGATTGACCACACCTACTAGCCAATATGTAGTGTAGGGCGTAAGACTTATAACAGCAAGGCACTAGATCCTGAGAACAATTTTAATAAACTGCAAAATAGATCTTCACAAGGACCTTCAGCTAAGAGCGTAGACTGGTGGATATACTCAATTTGGCCATGTACCATGCTAAATGATCCTGCTTAAACTTCTCATATATGTGACCTTAAGCCAGAAAGTGCATTTTTAAAAAACTGTATTGTTTGTGATAATTTGTTATGTAGCTTTAAGAAACTAATACAGGCTGTATTTTTTTTTTAAAGAAAAAGATTTAGCAATATTGACAATGGAGTTGAAAAGGCAGGGGAATTACACAACGCTAGTGTGACTGCAAAAAGGTTCAGACACTTTAGAAAGCAAATTGGAAAGGTTTAAATTTTCTTTCTTTGTTTAGCAGTTACATAAAAGTGTTAGTAGTTTTAAGTAGTTAGTTTGCTATATAATCCATTAACTCCTTTCTAAGTAACTACCAAAATTAAGGAAATTTATATCTTTATATAAAAATTTGGAAAACAGGGTACAGAGCTGAACAGAGAATTCTCAATAGAGGAATATCAAATGGCAGAGAAACACTTAAAAAGGTGTTCGACGTCCTTGGTCATCAGGGAAATGCAAATCAAAACAACACTGATATTTCACCTTACACCCATCAGAATGGCTAAGATGAATAACTCTAGTGACCACACACTCTGGAGAGGATGTGGAAAAAGGAGAACCCTCCTCCACTGCTGGTGGGAATGTAAACTTGTACAACCACTCTGGAAATCAATCTGGTGCTTTCTCAGACAACTAGGAATAGCACTTCCTCAAGATCCAGCTATACCACTCCTAGGCATATATCCAAAAGATGCTCAAGTACACAATAAGGACATCTGCTCAACCATGTTTGTAGCAGCTTTATTTGTAATAGCCAGAAGCTGGAAACAGCCCAGATGCCCTTAAGTTGAGGAATGGATACAGAAATTGTGGTACATCTACACAATGGAATATTACTCAGCAATAAAAAACAAGAAAATAATGAAATTTCCAGATAAATGGTGGAAACTGGAAAAGATCATCCTGAGTGAGGTATCCCAGAAGCAGAAAGACACACATGGTATGTACTCACTCATAAGTGGATACTAGACATGTAATATAGGATAAACAAACTAAAATCTACACCTAAAGAAGCTAATCAGGAAGGAGGACCCTAGGTAAGATGCTCAATCCCCATTCAGAAGTGCAAAGAGGGTGGACATCGGAGGAGGGAGAAAACAGGGAACAGGACAGGGGCCTACCACAGAGGGCCTCTGAAGGGCTCTACCCTGCAGGCAGATGTTGAGACTGATAGCCAAACTTTGGGCAGAGTACAGGGAATCTTATGAAAGAAGTGGAGATAGTAAGACCTGGAAAGAACAGGAGCTCTATAAGGACAGTAACAGATCCTAAAATTCTGGGTACAGGGGTCTTTTCTGAAACTGATATTCCAGCCAAGGGCCACTCATAGAGATAGCCTAGAACCCCTGCACAGAGGTAGCCTATGGCAGTTCAGGATCCAAGTGGCCTCCATAATAATGGGGAAAGGGACAGTCTCTGACATAAACTGATTGGCCTGCTCTTTGATCACCTCCCCCTGGGTGGGGAGCAGCCTTACCAGGCCACAGAAGAAGACAATGCAGCCAGTCCTGATGAGACCTGATAGTCTAGGATCAGAGGGAAGGGGAGGAGGACCTCCCTTTTCAGTGGACTGGGAGAGGGACAGGGGTGGGAAAGAGGGAGGAGGATTGGGAGGGGAGTAAAAAGAGAGGTTCAGGGGGGATACAAAGTGAATACATTTTAATTAATAAAAATAAAATAATTTAAAAAAAGAAAACAAAAAAGAAGAAAAATTTTGAATGTGAATGTTTCTATTATTTGTATTAGGGAATAAGAAGATTAATAAATCCATTCAGAAAAAAAAAGAGAACATCTTCCTAATAAGAATGTCCATGTTTTCCCATGTGGCTTAATTTACACTTCTGTGATGACTAAAGTAAGTAATTTCCGTGTGCTTTATGAAAAAGCATCCCCAGCTGTGGGTCATCAGGGCTCACAGCCTGCAGCAGCTTCTGGTGATGTGACTATGGAAGTAGTCTGGCAGACAGTAGTGACCTGATGCTGGGGAGTCTGCCCAGAGACAAACAGCCAATGGCAGGCTCAGAGATGGTGTGGAGGAACCTGATTGGTCACCCAAAGCTAAATAACATGCTCTCTCTTCCGGAATAAACATGCCTGCATCCTCTCACTGTTGGTTTGCATTCACCCGTCTCTGGTGTCTGTGTGATGACTCTGAGCCTTGGACTGGACCCCCTGTCCTCCCCCATGGGCTGGACCCTTGAGAGTATAAACAATGTGTGTGTGTGTGTGTGTATGTGTGTGTGTGTGTGTGTGTGTGTTCAGATTTCAGCCATAGTAGCTTATCATTGAGTGTGAGTAGAATCTGTGACTATAATGAGATCTTACTCCAATGATTATACTAAAAAAACAGCAAATTGTCCTACTAGCCTTTAGTGTGTTCACATAAGCTAGTTAAGAGAAGCATCCTCTTGCCAAGACAAGGGTTCATCAATCTTCAAGTGTGAGAACTTGACTTCCTATTGCTAATATATATATATGTATATATATATATATGTGTGTGTGTGTGTGTGTGTGTGTAATTCCAGAGTTGTTGAGGTAGAAACAAGCAGATACCTACAGCTTAGTGTCAGCCAGTCTAGCTGAACCGATGAGCTCCAGATTCAATGAGAGATCCTATATCCAAAAATTAATACAAAGAAAAACAGGGAAAGACACACAACACTGGCTTTTGTGCACACACATTCTAATATGCATGTGCATATAACAGACATCACAGACAGAGGCATTCATACTCTCAAAACTTTCTACCTACAGTTATTACTTAGGAGGTCAGAGGCACAAAATGAACTGGCAGGAAGGCTTGTGCATGGTGATGCTGCAAAGGTGCCATGCTTCTGTCAGGCGATATGGTCAGAGTGCCATGCTTGTGTATGGTCGGAGTGCCAGGCTTGTGTATGATGGTGAGGTAAAAGCACCCTTCTTGTATAACTGCTAGCCCTACAGGACTCCTAGAGGAGGGAGGAAAACACCAACCCATCCACATAACCTCCCACCCAAAATTTACCCTGACCACAAGAAGTACAAGGATAAAGAAGGAACAGAGATAGAGGAAATGTCCAACCAATGACTGACCCAACCTGAGACCTACACCATGGTACAGAACCAACTCCTGGAACTATTAATGATATTCTGCTATGCTTGAAGACAGGAGCCTAGCATAACTGTCCTCTGAGAGGCTCCAGCCATCAATGGGTCGAAACATCAACTGGAACACACAGGCAAGCACTGGACAGAGCAAAGGGAGTCTTGTGGAAGAGTTGGGGGAAAGACAGAAGGACCTGGAGGAAACAAGAACTCCACAAGAAGACCAACAAAGTCAACCAACCTAGGACCATGTGAACTTACAGAAAATGAGGCACCAATCAAGAAGCATGCATGGACTGGACCTAGGCCGCCTACATATGTGTAATTCATGGGCTGCTGAGTCTTCATGTGGGTCCCCTAGTAAGTGGAATGTGGGTTGTGTCTGACATGGATTCTGTTGCCTGCTATTGGATCTCTTCCCCCAACCTGGGTTACCTGGCCTGGCCTCAGTGGAAGAGGATGCACTCAGTCCTAATGACACTTCATGTGCTGGAGTGGGTTGATACGGGGGCTCCTTTTTTTCTGAAAAGAAGTGGAGGGGGAAAAGGGCAGGAGGTTGGAATCAGAAGAGGAGGGAGGGTGTTGCAGACAGAATGTAAAGTAAGTAAATAAACTTAATTTAAAAATAAAAAAATCAACAATTTTAACAATTATATTTTGCCTATATAAATGTAAGGAGACAAAGATGAAGAGAGTATACGATAAAGCCCTTCACTTCATGCTGCTCCAATAGTTAAGCCTTCACAAGTTCACTATTTCAGTGAGAAGAGGGGTATGTACCCTTGACTATCTATCTGCAATCACTCTAAAGTATGGCCTCCTTGGGATTGTTTCATTTCATGCCTCCCTTATTGTAGTCACTGATTCTTTCTTCTTGGTACATGGTCATTTTCTCAGATGCTTTATGACTCATAGGGTTTCTTTTCATTTTCTTTAATTATCAACTTAAATTTACCAAGTTATGATGCTGTTTTGAATAATTTAGGTGACTGTACAATAACTTGGGAGCTAAAAGGATAGAATAAAATCAAGTGTATGTTTTAGCTATTTTTTCCAAACTATTAACACTCAATGCATTTAGTTTATCTCACTTAATATTTTCACCAGACTGAAACCTAATCTACTGAAAATGTGTTATTCATTATTTTGTCATAAATCTCACATATTGTTAAGGTATGCAGTTCCTTCTAGCTAATATTTCATTATTTCAATATTTTCATAATTTAGTAATGGATTATTATTGTTGGTTTTACTATGGTTTTACTATGTTGGTTAACTATGTGTTGAGAATTCATAAAACGCAAAATACACTATGTCACAAAGTTGAAACCATATTATGAAAATGCCAATAATCATATTTAAATAAAACCACTTGATGTTAATTGGTACTTGATTTTCTTAACGTTATTAAATATCTAAAAGAGTCACAATGGAGATCTTTAATCAATGAGGCATTTATCAATTTCTCACTCATTCTGTTACATCTTAAACTCCCTTTCAATGAAATGTAAAGGCATAACAGAAGAGAAAGGAGAAAAATAGTATAAAACTCTGGACTTTATGAGAGCAGAATAGAAAGGATGAATTTTCCAATTTTATTACTTAACAGAAATAGCTTGCAGCCTATCACTTGAGTAAGATACACTGGATAATAGCAATAATGAACTCTTTCCTGAGAACTAAGCCCAAACAGCTACTGAAGGAAATAGTTCCTGGGAAACATTGCCCCATGCAGTGGAGAGAGCTACTCCAATCAGACCAGGCCAATACCTGCAAGGGCGAATTACCCAACGAAACACACAGAATAATGGAAATGAAGGCAAATGAGCTTTTTGAAAAGTGCCAATGTTCATAAGATTTTTAAATTCTTTGTGCGTGATAATATTATTGACGTTTCCCTTGTTTTTATGTGGGAACTGATAAAAGTTAAATACGTACAATAAACCCTGGTGGATCTTCAACCAAGGAAGCCTCTAGGTATCTAGCCTGGCATTGTGGTGTTTCTTACCAGAAACATCTGGATTGCAGAGCTTGCTTACTTTTCTAAAACAGCAGATTGGAATTTGAGCTCTCAGTATTGTTCTGGAACGTCTGAGAAATATTTCTGCTGAGCGCAGCAAAGGCTTTGAGATGTGGTAGATGGTTGCCCGTGTTTGGTCTTTCTGCATCCAAACAAGCCCATGCATTTCTCTCACCTCACATCAGCAAGACGACGGCAAAAGACCTCATGACCATGACATCCTGAATGACCTCATTAATTTCATTGTAAAAACTTTCAGGATCCTGAAGGCAGGGATAAAAACACTCACATGTTACCATACCAGACCACGTGTTTTGCAAATGAAATTAAATACATTTTATTTAAGTACCTTCTTGCACAATTTTCTAGTATAATAAATTACACATCAAACGTACTTTTAAAGAACTGTTTCAATATTACTTAATCTTTCCTAAAAATATACTTGCTAGAGAAAAATTGTGACATTTTTAGTATTTGATAGCTAATGTAGAAAATATAATATGCTAAAGTTACATGTACATTTGGGACACCAGAACTCAAATATTTTGAAACTTGCTCTGAATTATCTTCTATTATTCTGTTATGTCTTTATTAAGTTATCAAGTCTTAGGTACATAATATTTGTCCTTTTCACAGATTCATTACTTGAGGACAAAGGACACCTATTGACAGATACTAAAAAATGAATATGCTGCCTTTAGAGCACGCATCAGATCCCTGATACACCCTGGTGTTCTTTAGATCTTACTTATTCTAGGATAAGAATAGACCCACTGAACAGTAACACTGAGGGCATAGGACAATAGAGAGAAAAATGGGAGACAAATTGTTGCTAGTGAATGTCTTTATTCCAGTTCCATTTTACTCCTTTTTTACACTTCAGTTTGTTTTATTTATTTACTTTTTTTGAGATAATATTTCTCTGACTATTCCTGGAAGTCATTCTGTAGACCAAGCTGGCCTACCTCTGCCTACCTCTCCCTGAGATTAAAGGAGTGTGGCACTACCACCTGACTATTTTTACATCTTTATCCTTTACTTTCCACAAACTTAACTCTCCAAAACCCAGCAACTCTGGAGATTTTATACAACCATCAGACACTAGTTATTTTGAGACACTAATCAAGTGTCTGAAAGTAAAACATAGTCCATGTTTAAGATCTAAGGAAACTGTTCTTCAAGGATATGTTCTCAAGGACTAATGTTTCCTTTATATTGATTAGAGATAAAGAGAAAACACAGTTATGCTGGATCGGAAAAAATATATTTTGGAATAAAAAAACCAGCATTCATTTATTTAAAAGCAAGAAAATAAACATATAGACCAATTCATTTCAGTGGCTCCCTTGTGGGAAGCAATTGTAAGAGTTTATGACATGATTTCAGAAGATATTAGTGTTAACTATTTGGCTAGATTTCTGCAGCAGATGGCAATTTCAAGTGTAATGCCACTTAAAAGTTCAAAAATGCTGTTTTCTGAAGCCCTGTTCTTAACTTTATCCCTTCACATACATACCACTGAACCCTTTCCTTACCAAAAATCAAGCTATTTAAAATATTGGTCTGTCTGTTCTTAAATCTCCAGAGTGAGGAGATGCGTTCTCACATGCCAATGAGGGCCATTGTTGACAAGCGCATCTTGTCCAGTTCTATCACTGAAGACTTTTTCATTTAAATATTGTTTACAAATTGGACTAGGTACAAGCAGTCCAATATACTGTGCCTTCAAAGTTTCCAACGCGTAATTACACATCACCTTATTCATTTAAGGTGTTTAAAGTCAATATCCAACACCCAGGCTAGAGATTTTAATTTTATTGAAAAATGACAAGAGAATGGGAGGTTTAAGTTGTGTCTTCTCTCAATAACAGTCGATTTCAGTTAATTAATCATTCTGCATTGTACTAGTCACTAAATCTTCAGTAACTGATAATTGCTCACTCGATTTTGGCTCAGTAAAGGACTGAAACTATTGTCCAAACCGCCTCATGGGGGTGGCATACGTAATTCAGTTAAAGCCAAAGAAACATGTTCCATTTTCACACTCTTCCATTCACGTGCCAATGTGATGTTTCCAGAGCTCTGTGCCAAACATAACCTGTATTCTGGAATACTTGTATGAACAGAACCTTTTGCCAATTATATTTGCTGTACAGTGTGATGGCTGGTTTTATTACTTTTTTCTGATTTCATCAATTCCCACATTTTAAACTTTATTGAAAATATTCTTTCATTCAATATATTCTGTTCATATTATCAACTCGCCACAACTTACTATCACCTGACCAGGGAGTCTCAGTTGAATACATGTCTTGATTATCTTCATTGATGTAGGACAGTGAACCCAAAGTGTGGGTCTCACCTTCCAGTAGCAACCCACAAGAAGGATAAGGTAGAAGGAATATTATTCACCTTTTCCTCTCTTGGCCATTCCTGTGGCAGCTGAGCTGATTTGCCATGGTTGGATCAGAACTGTCATTTCCAGGCTAAGTGTGGACAGGGCCAGTTGCTCTCCAAGCACCTCCACATTGTCAGGGCAAGCCCAGGATTGCTGAAGCACCAAGCCACATGGGCAGTGAGACTAGCTGCACCAGGTGCTCAGCCTCTCAAGTGTCACACGAGTTAATATCAACAGCTTTGCATAACCTGACTTACCAAACCATATTTATCCATCTCTTCTGGTCCACTAGAGAACCCTGGAGGATGAAAGGGCAAAGGACAAATACCCTGCTCCTGACCTATACCAGGTGTCAGCACGTACACTAGAATGTAAGTGTTGCAGCTCTGAAGGGAACAGCTTCCCCTACAGAACTGTTAGGATCCTTACTAGCATAAGTGCTTAAGGAGCCTTGGTGGCTTAAAGGTAGAGATTATAGTGAGTCATGATGGACATGGCAGTCTTTTCTGACTGAGACCGCTTACCTGACTGGGTTTAATGTCATAGATGTCCTTGGAGATTCTGTGTTCTGAAGAGACAAAGATGAATCTCTTACACTGCTTTCATTGTCCCAGTCATGACAAGACTTCAATGGCTAATGGCTGTATTTTGATAGTACTAGTCAAACTGTCTAATGAAATTAATATTTTCCTAATGTTCCCTTTTGAACCTTGATAAACTGAGTTCCCTTTTCACTCTCTCTTTTCTACACATGTTCTCCAAATTGTAGTTTGTAAGTCAGTAAATCCAATCTGCTTATCTGATCAGTTTATTTAAGCCTTATGTAATAGTGTGGAGAAATATATTACTTTACTCTCTAATTTCAAAAGAGTCAAAGGGACTTAACTTTGTCTCAACTTTTATTACACTCAATCATAATTAATTTTGATGATCTTTAGCTAAATTGGAAGCAACAGGCAGCTCTGTCAGAAAGGAAGAGGATAAGAGGCCGAGCCTTGCTACCTGTCGGTGCTGCCAGCCTAATTTAAAGCACATTTGCTGTGTAGCAGTCCATTTGGGTGAGACCTCGGTGATTCTCAGGACAGAATGGAAGGATCAGTTGTATCCCTGCCTGGACACAGTGAGTTTGTATGCGCATGGTGCTTCTCATTAGGCAATCAATAATTCATTTTATTGGTTCCAGAACGCTGCACAAAGCCCACTAGAAGTCAGCTCACTTCACTGTTTTGAGTGTGAACACAACAATTAACCACAGAAAAAAAATAAATTAGTTTTTCTGAAATCTGGAGGTTTTTCTACTTGTTAAAGCCCAATTACAAATTAGCAAGCTGTGAATAATCAGATTACAAAATAATCAGGCTCAGAGCAGCAAGCGCTTCCTTTGTAAATATTCTGCCAAGAGTCACAGAGTTTAAGTTATGTTTTAATGGACGGCGAAGGAGAATGTTGACACAATTACCTTGAATCTGTAATGCATGTAGTTTTACTATATGTATATATCTATATGCACACATACATATATACCTTTAGCACTAGTTATTTTCTGTTAAAGGAGTGCAGAGATTTTAAAGATAGATGTACTTAGGTGAAGTAGTTTTTGCACAATTAAGCTGCAAAATAATTGCTAACAGAAATGATCATGAAATATCCTCATATGTAATCTTATGTTACAAACTGGAAAAAAACATATTAGTCATACTAACAAGTGTTAGAGTTTTATTGACCTATTTGAACCATAGTCCCTGAGGTTAGTTGAAAATCAAATTTTATTATTATACAGTCTATGAAATAATAAAATTCAAATAATAAGATTCAGCATGCATAGGAGTGGTATAGCTGGATCTTGAGGAAGCGCTATTCCTAATTGTCTGAGAAAATGCCAGATTGAATTCCAAAGTGATTGTACAAGTTTACATTCCCACCAACAGTGGAGGAGGGTTCCCCTTTCTCCACATCCTCTCCAGCATGTGTTGTCGCTTGAATTATTCATCTTAGTCATTCTGATGGCTGTAAGATGAAATCTCAGGGTCATTTTGATTTGCATTTCCCTGATGAATAAGGATGTTCAACATTTCTTTAAGTGTTTCTCTGCCATTTGATATTCCTCTATTGAGAATTCTCTGTTTAGCTCTGAACCCCATTTTTAAATTGGATTACTTGGTTTGTTGCTGTTTAACTTCTTGAGTTCTTTATATATACTGGATATTAGCCCTCTGTCATATATAGGGTTGGTGAAGATCCTTTCCCAATCTGTAGGCAGTCGTTTTGTTTTGATGACACTGTCCTTTGCTTTACAGAAGCTTTTCCACTCCTAGGCATATATCCAAAAGACACTCAAGTACAACAAGGACATCTGCCCCACCATGTTTGTAGCAGCTTTATTTGTAATAGCCAGAAGCTGGAAACAGCCCAGATGCCCTTCAGTTGAGGAATGGATACAGAAATTTTGGTACATCTACACAGTGGAATATTACTCAGCGATAAAAAACAAGGAAATCATGAAATTTGCAGGTAAATGGTGGGAACTGAAAAAGATCATCTTGAATGAGGTATCGCAGAAGCAGAAAGACACACAAGGTATATACTCACTCATAAGTGGATATTAGACATATAATATAGGATAAACTAACTAAAATCTCTACACCTAAGGAAGCTGATCAAGAAGGAGAACTCTGGCTAAGATGCTCAATCCCCATTCAGAAAGGCAAAGAGGAGGATATTGGAGGAGGGAGAAAACAGGGAACAGGACAGGAGCCTACAAGAGAGCCTCTAAAAGGCTCTACCCTGCAGGGTATTAAAGCAGATGTTGAGACTCATAGCCAAACTTTGGGCAGAGTACAGGGAATGTTATGAAAGAAGTGGGAGATATTAAGACCTGGAGAGGACAGGAGCTCCACAAGGACAGCGACAGACCCTAAAATTCTGGGTACAGGGGTCTTTTCTGAGACTGATACTACAGCCAAGGACCACTCATGGAGATGGCCTGGACCCTGCGCAGAGGTAGCTCATGGCAGTTCAGTGTCCAAGTGGGTTCACAGTAATGGGGACAAGGACTGTCTCTGACAGGAACGATTGGCCTGCTCTTTGATCACCTCCCCCTGAGGGCTTTAGCAGCCTTACCAGGCCACAGAAGATGACAATGCAGCCACTCCTGATGAGACCTGATAGACTAGGATCAGAGGGAAGGGGAGGAGAACCTCCCTTATCAGTGGACTGGGGGAGGGGTACAGGTGGGGGAAGGTGGGATTGGGAGGGGAGGAGAGAGGGAGGTACAGGGGGATACAAAGTGAATAAACTTTAATTAATAAAAATAATTTTAATAAAGAAAGAAAAAGATAATGTAAGGTTCAAAAAAAAAGGTTCAGCATGATTAAAAATGAATGTTGGAAAATGAACTCAAAACTCCAAAGAAAGTCAGAATTTTAATTTTGATATATAAAGAAGACAATTCAGTAATAAAAGCATCATTACAAATATAAATAATTATAATGCTAAAATTTGTGAACAGTGGAAACAGCTTTCAATACTTGTACATAAAAGTAACACATAAATAATTTAGGAGGGCATAACTACATTCAAAAATGAAAATAAAATGGAATAGACTAAGCAACAGCAAATTTCAATGTCTTTCACAACACAAAAGAGAAAAAAAACCAAGAGCTGGAATAGAATATAAGATCGAACATAAGAGCTAAGCAAATAAGAAAGTTGATCATGAATTCTCACAAAAAGATCTTTCAAAAATAGGAAGCATTTAGAAAATGCAGTCAGTTTTAACCCCCCAAAATGCTAGTGAACCACAGAACACTCGTGATAATACCCGTTAAAGTCAACTGCTTTAAGCTAATAATGAGCAGTGGACTAAAGGAAGAGGAAAGAGAGAAGACACATACACCCTGCTTTAGAGGCATTGCAGGTGTGGCCGCCGGGTCACGTGTGTCAGGTAGTAAAGACGAGAGAGGGTATATCTGTGCTCACTCTTCTGAGCTGTGAACGTCTAAATGATTAGGGGCCTAGAAACAACCACAGGCCCGGTACCAGGGGGTACAGACAACCGCCAATCGGGCACCACACAGGCCTGAGTGGGTTCTCAAGGCAGGGATCGGGCTGAAGACCAGAAGAATTCTGCAGGCCCGGGCCACGAGTGAGCCCAAGACAGATAATGCCCACGTGGGGCCACATGGATGTGCCTGAGAGTCCCAGATGACCACCAGTCGGCTGCCATGGACCCCGGACAAAGAGTTAACCTGAGGTGACCACCAGTCTGGCACAGGGCGGACCTGGAGGATAGCCATGCCCAAAATGACCTCTGCCCAGTGCAGGATCGGGGCATAGTACCCCTGAGACCACTCCTGAGGTGACCCCAGACATTCAGAGACCCTTGGTGCCACTAAGAGGAGCAAGTAAATAATAAGGAAATGGAAAGAGAAAGACAAGCAGGAGGGTGTGGGCACAGTGAAAAAGAGGATGAACTAGACTCTAGAGTAGTGAGGGATAGCCTGATGTGAGTAGCCGGTGATGCCTCGTGGGACCAAGATTGGGTCCTGGTCTGTGCTGCCACCGGCTCTGCAGTTGGAGACCAGGTGCAGAGCCCTGGTCTATGCTGCCACCCAGGGACATGTTGATGCCTGGGAGCTGTGTAGAACTAGCTACACCCCTCGCGTGGGCATCCCTGGAGGCATGAGAACAAGAGAGCTGACCCTGCCTCTGGCCAGCTGCTGTACTCAGGAGAACAGCCCTGCCTCTTTTCATCTGTGTGGCTGCTTCCGTGAGGGAGAGGTTCTTCCCCTCACTTTTGCCCATGCCACCTGCAGTGGGGAAGAGAGTTGGTCTCGCTCTTCTCTTACTGCAGCACTTGGGAGAGCAGGCCCTGCACCTTGCCTGGACAGCACAGTAAAGCTAACACTGGTGGGAGGGACACGAGTGAGCACACCCAAGGATGTGAGTGTGGGAGAGCTGGCCCTGCAATTTGTCTGCTGTGTTGTGACATGGGCGAGGGAGAGATACCCTCCCCAATCAGCACCCCTTGCCACCTATGGCTGGTAGGAAAGCTGGCCCTGGCGTCATGAAAGCAGGAGGGCTGGTCCTGTCCCTCACCTGCTGCAGCACTCAGGACAGCAGTCCCGGCCCCTCACCTGGGCAGCATAATAGAGATGGCCTGGGACATGGGAAATGTGGGTGAGCTGGCCCCGCGGGTGCGAGCACCAGAAGCTAACCCTGACTCCTGTCTGCTGTACAGTGGCGCCAACTAGGAAAAAATGCCCTCCTCTCCTTCGTCCCTTGCCACCTATCCAAGTGAGAGAGCTGGCCCCAGGGTCAAGAGAGTGGGAGAACTGGCTCGGTCTTTCTCCAGCTGAAGCTCTTGTGAGAGAGGAGGTTCTGCACTTGCCTGGGCTGCACGGTAGAGCTGGCCCTGATGGAATGGGCAATGGGCTTGGAGGAGTCAGCCACACGGGCAGGAGAGCAGGAGAGCAGGAGAGCAGGAGAGCAGGAGAGCAGGAGAGCAGGAGAGCTGACTCTGCCCCATGCGGGCAGCAGCACTGGCTAGGCTAGCCAGAGCAGGACAGGAGAGCTTTCCTGATGTGCGTGCAGAGGAACTGGTGAGCTCACCAGCTCACATACTTCTCAGGCTCTGCTCCCAGGCCTTGAACTGGCCCTCCTCATCATCTGGATTGATGAATTGCTGGAGTGCTTGAAGGGGCAAAGCCTACAGATCCGAAACTACAGAATCTCCACGGCACAGGGCAACAACAGGATATCCAGAAAGAGTCCCAGTGAGGGTCCAGTACTGGTAGTGTATCAGAAGCCAGAAGCCTCAAACCAGGCCATGGACCCATTGCAATGAACATGTGCAAGCAAATAAGTGTGAACAAACCTGCAGGACACAGTGTGACACGCTACAGCTCCCACAACAAGACGTTTTTTCCTCTGTTGGGAGTCAGGAGGTTGCAAAGGTGGAAGAAAGGTATGAGAGGAGAGGAATGTGGGTGGGATTGGGGTGAAATTAACAAAGAACCAATAAAAAGTTTAAAATGTATATAAATCCTGAAGCAAAGTGACCAGGCATTGAAACACCAAACAAATGATATACAAAGACACCTGACAAAACTAACAAGACAGATATACATCATTAGCTAGCTAAAAATAAGAAACAAGTGAGAGCTCAGACACAGAAACTTGGAAAGGAAGCAGGAATTTAAACAAGAAGCAGCAATTAAATAGACAGTCTATATTTATAAATACACAAAATATAATTTAAAACCAAAACTATTTCAGCAAAACAATGAAAAATGTTATCACTGACGAGAACTACGGGCCAGATAGAATAATTACCACAAAAAGAAATGTTTTAGAGGCACTAACCTACAAAAAGAACGTAAAGTCAATAATCTCCTACCGTAAATAACAAACACAGTTTGAAAAATCTCTAAAACTCATTTTATAGTGAAAGTCTTTATCTAAAGGATTGAAACACAAACAGCAATGGAACATGGAGCCCAGTCTCGCTGAGAAGTGGCCGTGTAAGCATTTAAAATGAGTAACCAAAGACCACACTGTTAAGATAAGCTACAGCTGGGATACAAAGTGAATAAACTGTAATTAATATAAAAAACAAAAAAGATAATCCACCTTACATATAAATAGCTAATAATATAAGCCACGGGACCAAATGCTTGCTTTGTCATAGTCCAATATGTATTTGTTTCATAAGTCCCTGAATAAACTAAGAATTGATGGATAATTCTTAAAGTAGTAATGTAAATATGCCTTACTCCAACACAACAGCAAGCAATCTTTCTAAAATTAGGAACAAAAGGGTTTCCCACTAAAATCAGAAGCAATGCAAATATATTATTACCACTTCTACTAACGAACCTCCTTAAAGACACTAATAATTTAAATAATACAATAAATAAAACAGAATACATAAATTGGAAAATATATGTAGAAATATTTCTGACTGCCTTAGAATTGCCTTAGGAATGCTGAATGTAGTAATTACAAATTGTACTTATTTTCTCCCTTGTCTCTCCTTTGAATTTTGGTATTGAAATAGAAAAAGTTACTGTGTTGTCTTCATTTTCATATCTATGTTGACAAGAAGACTGTCCCACCGACTTGGGAATGTAGTAATCACTAAGAATTGGCTGGATCGTGACCACTTGACGAGGTGGACATTACCAAACACTACAAACATGTTAGGCAAATCAAACTACCATAAAGAGCTTTCTGAGGGGATGATCTATCCCTCAAGGATTACATAGCACAGAATAATATTAACTATCATGGAAAAAACAAAATCACATTTGAAATATGTTCTATAAAGGTATATAAATGTTTAAGTGAAAAAAACTTTCAGAATTTTACCATACGGAAAGTGGCCATCCTGCCAAAAGCAACCTACAGATTCAATGCAATTTCCATCAAAATACCAACACAATTCTTACATACCTTGAAAGAAAAATTCTCAATTTCATATGGAAAAACAAAAAGACCCCAGAATTGCTAAAACAATCCTGTACAACAACAGATCATCTGGAGGTGTCTGCATTCCTGATTTCAAGCTGTACTACAGAACAATAGTAATAAAAACTTCAAGATACTGGCATAGAAGCAGAATGATGGATCAATGGAATTGAATAGAAGACCCAGAAACAAACCCATACACCAACAGATAATTGATTTTTGACAAAGAAACCAAATGGAAAAAAGATAGCTTCTTCAACAAATGGTGCTAGTCTAACTGGATTTCTCCATGTAGAAAAATGCAAATAGAACCATATTCATCACCCTGCACAAAACCAAAGTCCAAATGGATCAAAGAACTCAACATAAAACCAGACACATTAAACCTGTTAGAAGAATTAGTGGGGAAGAGCCTTGACCTCATTGGCCTAGGAGACAACTTCCTGAACAGAACATCAATAACACAGGATCTAAGATCATTAATAAATGGAACCTCATGAAACTGAAAAGCTTCTGTAAAGCAAAGGACACTGTCCCAGAACAAAACGACAGCCTACAAACTGGGGAAGGATCTTCACCAACCCTATATCTGACAGAGGGCTGATATCCAGAATATACAAAGATCTCAAGAAGTTAAACAACAACAAATCAAGTCATCCAACTAAAAACTGGGGTACAGAGCTAAAAAGAAATTTCTCAATAGAGGAATATCAAATGGCAGATAAACACTTAAAGAAATGCTCAATGACCTTAGTCATCAGGGAAATGCAAATCAAAATGACCCTGAGATTTCACCCAACACCCATCAGAATGGCAAAGATCAAAAACTCAAGTGACAACACATGCTGGAGAGGTTGTGGAGAAAGGGGAAACCTCCCCCATTGCTGGTGGGAATGTAAACTTGTAAAATAACTTTGGAAATCAATATGGTTCTTTCTCAGACACTTAGGAATAGTGCTTCCTCCAGACCCAGCTATACCACACCCAGGCATATATCCAAAATATGCTCAAGTACACAATAAGGATATTTGTTCAACCATGTTTGTAGCAGCTTTATTCATAATAGCCAGAACCTGGAAACAACCCAGATGACCCTCAACAAAGGGATGGATACAGAAAGCATGGTACTTTTACACAATGGAATACTACTCAGCAATTAAAAACAGAGAAATCATGAAATTTACCAGGCAAATGGTGGTATCTACAAAAGATCATCCTGAGTGAGGTATCCCAGAAGCAGAAAGACACACATGGTATATACTCACTTATAAGTGGATACTAGTCATATAATATAAGATAAACATACTAAAATCTGTACACCCAAAGAAACCAAGCAAGAGGAAAACCCTTGGTAAGACTCACTCAAAAAGACAAAGAGGATGGACATTGGAAGAAGGAAAAAAACAAGGAACAGAACAGGAGCCTACTACAAAGGGCCTCTGAAAGACTCTGCCCAGCATTGTATCAAAGCAGATGCTGAGACTGATAACCAAACTTTGGGAAGAGTGCAGGGAATCTTATGAAAGAAGGGGGAGTTAGTAAGAACTGGAGAGGACAGGAGCTCCACAAGGAGAGCAACAGTACCAAAATAACCTGGGCACAGGGGTCTTTTCTGAGACTGATACTCCAACCAAGGACCATTCATGGATATTATTTAGAAACCCTGCTCAGATGTAGCACGTGGCAGCTCAGTCTCCAAGTGACTTCCCTAGTAATGGGAACAGGGACTGTCTCTAGCATGAACTCTGTGGCTGGTTCTTTGACCAGCTCCCCCTGAGGGGGGAACAGCCTTGCCAGGCCACAGAGGAGGACAATGCAGCCAGTCCTGATGATACCTTATAAGCTAGAGTCAGATGGAAGGGGAGGAGGACCTCCCTTATCAGTGGACTCGGAGAGGGGCTTGGGAGGAAAAGAGGGAGGGAGGGTAGAATTGGGAGGGAATAAAAGAGAGAGCCACAGCTGAGATACAAAGCAAATAAACTGTAATTAATATAAAAAATAAAAAATAAGTGAATATTAGACATATACTATAAGATAAACATATTAAAATCTGTACACCTAAAGAAGCTAAGCAAGAAGGAGAACCCTAGGTTCGATGCTCAATCCTCATTCAGAAAGATAAATGGGACGGACATCAGAAGAGAGAGAAAACAGGGAGGGAACAGGATAGGAGCCTACCATAGAGGGCCTCTGAAAGACTCTACCCAACAAGGGTTCAAAGCAGATGCTGAGACTCATAGCCAAACTTTGGGCAGAGTTCTGGGTGATAGAAAGACATTGAGGGAATAGGAGCTCCACAAGGAGAGCAACAGAACCAAAAAATATGGTCATATGGGTCTTTTCTGAAAGTGATACTTCAACCAAAGTCCATGCATGGAGATAACCTAGAACCCCTTGCACAGATGTAGCCCATAGCAGCTCAGTCTCCAAGTGGGTCCCTAGTAAGGGGAACAGGGACTGTCTCTGACATGAATTCAGTGGCTGGCTGTTTGATCACCTCTCCCTGAGAGGGGAGCAGCAGGCCAGAGAGGAAGACAATGCAACCAGTCCTGCATTGGCTAAGGTCAGAGGGAAGGGGAGTAGGACCTCCCCTATCAGTGGACTTGGGGAGGGGCATGGGAGGAGGTGGGGGAGGGAGGGTGTGATTGGGAGAGACTGAGGGAGGGGGCTACAGCTGAGATACAAAGTGAATAAACTGTAATTTATAAAAAAATAAATAATTTTTTTTTAAAAAGACACTAACTTAAGACACAGACCCTGACTCTGGCCCTTGAACTTCTTTTGTTTTTGAAATACTGAGCTTGTCAAAACAATAAATAAATAAAATAATTTATGTCATGTAATATTTAAACTTTTTTTTTCTCCTAAATATCCAGTGATGAAAAAGCACTTCCACACAAGCCTCAGATGAGTCATGACCTTCATTTACTTGGGCATGAAAAATGAAAATCTCTCTCTGAATGTCCTATCTCTCCTCTAGCATGAAATATGATGTGGTTTTGGAAAACTCTTGCTTCTAAACCGATGAAAGAAGATTGTTCCCTGAGCATGATGTAGGAGCTTAGTGTCTTCTGTAGGCGACACTTCCCCTTTTTCTCAGAGGCTTAAAACTTTCTAGCTGGAATCCCACCAGGTTTCATTTGCTATCTGAGGCTAGCTTTTCTACCACACCAACGCAACTGGCTCCCTGTGAGAACTGAAATCCTTCAAGGCAACCCTGGACCTAATGAGTAGACACCTCCTTGGACCTCACACACTCATAATTCTCTAATGAACATGTTTGCCTGCAATTTTATCTGTCTGGCCACAAGATTTAAATTATACTGCTCAATCAGTCTTAACGAATATACCTTCATTAAGGAGGCCTTCTGGTCAGGTAACTTTCCACTTCATATCCTTTCAGGTCATAGCTTGTTTCTAACATTTGTCTTCAGCTTCCCTAAATTTGATACTTTGGAAAACTAACTCTATGCCAAGTCTGTGTGCTACCTTTAATAAGTAAATGTTTTAAATCATCTTATTATTTGACTTTGATTTTCTAAGTAATAATTACAAAGATACTTGTTCAACATATAATCTGTTTTGTAGAGAGATTGCTGAAAGAAACACAATGAAATACAAAACAAACACTTTCCTGTATCCCTTCAAATAAACTTGCATGTCTGTGTTGCTTGTAGGACCCTTTGAGAAACACTGAGCTGGTCCACTGCCTGTCAAATTGTGAACTGTGGAGTAGACTGAATGAGCAGGTGGTCCTAGAGTTCAAGTACTCTGACACGTGATAATTTAGCTTCCATATACTAAGGCTGCATACAAAGAGCCACCTTAGTTGCCAAACAAAACAAAACAAAATATAGTTAATAACAAAGCAAACAAAAATCTATAAAACACCTACTAAATAATATGTGTTTTGACTATCTAAAAGGATAAAATGTCAATGATATACTAGTAGGTTTTCTTTAAATTTGCTGACTTATAAACCACAGAGGTGTTGGCAACTTTTTCATATATTTGCCTTTTAACTGACTCTAAGTTGTTCAAATACTTGAACACACATGGAGATTTGCTTCATTCTTACACTCTACTGCAAACTTCACTCGTGTGGAAAGGTCTGAAAAGCCTGTTTTACAAACATTTTTGAATAATAACTGGGTGGTATTGCTAGGCATTTGCTCTGTGGGATAAAGGCTATAAATTAGTTTTGGGGCGCTTTGTAATAACTCTTTCTGAGACTTTCAAAATCTTTTTATATTAAGTTTTTAAAAGAATCCTTCTGCAGATATTAACAGAAAACATTCTTTTGGATAGAATGTTCGCTATTAAACAAGGAATGATACTTTCATCTAGAACACCAGATAAGGGGAGGACCTTTTGTTGCTCTTGCATAGGATCAGAACCCATGTGGGAACCATATAGCCAACTGTATGTTTAGCTCCAGGGACCCAGCACCCTCTTCTGGCCTCTACAAGTACCCCACACACATGTTCACTCACACTCACGCACTCACACATACACACGCAGCTTTTAAAATGACTGCTAAACGTAGGTTACGCTCAGCAAAACTCAAGTAGAAGACCTGCTTTGACCCTATGAAGATGCTCTGCTGACAGATAGAATATTAATTGTCACTCTGCTTCCTGGAGGATTTGGAATGGCAGCTTATTGCAGAAAGCATAGAGATGTAGGGTTCAGCCCTCACACTACTGATAAAGTGAGTTTCCCCAGCTGTGATCTTAAACAAAAGGTATCATAACAGCTCATAGAGGCAAAAAGCCTAACAACTTCCACATTCTGTTCTCTGTGATGGAATCCTCCCCTAATAACCCCAGGCTACTGTTCTTGTTTATTTCTGCAAAACAGGATTATTTTAGGTTGTGAGTGAAGGAAGCTTCAGTTAATGAACATCATTTGGAGACTATTGTTGTGAGGTGTCTGCTTCCAATGGATTGCAGACGTCTGAGTGAGCACCAGAGGCTACAGAATCACACACAGCCCCACACATGCACATTGAAGCCCCGTGAAGAGAGTGGGGGAAAGAAGTGTGTTGTGTTAACCACTCTTGATGAAGCTAATTCTGCACTGCTCATTGTACAGTTTGTGCAATCTTCAGACAATTGTTTAGACACTCATAAGCTTGAGAACCGAGTGCTTGGATTTGATCCAGACACCATTATTTAAGAGCTGTGAGAACTCAGGAAAAAGTCGCTAGAGAAAAGGCATATAGAGACAGTGGTGTCTGTGAAATGATACGTGTATTAAATAAAATATACAAACAATTTTTTGAAGCTCTATAGAAGCTTCTGTCATCTCTAAAAATACCTGGACTGGCTCTGTGGATAGGGGTGTGTCCCACTGAGACTGACAACCTACAAGATGACCATTAACCTCCATGTGAGCACCATTGCATGTGTGATGACCTCACCAGATAGACATGCACACAAAATCAATTAACTAGTCAATTAATAATGTAAAGTCTGTTTGTATAAATAACTTAAGTCAGTTTTGTCATATAGCATTGCAAGATCTCAAAACTAAGACTGTCGAGAGCAGAGAAGAACTGGCTCATTCGTCAGGGCTATCATATATAAAGCAATGCAGATGAGGTGTTTCAAGCAAAGGAAATCAATTTCTTCACACTAGAGGCTCAAAAATCTGATGAAGGCAGCAATAGTGTTTGAAGCCTCTTCCCTTGATGTGAACATGGCTGCCCTCTTGCTGTTTTCCCAGACTGTCTTCTTTCTCTGTTTGCATCCCATTCCCCTTTTCTTTTAAGGAAACCAGTGGGAATGGATTAGAACCCATTTGAACATTCTATTTTAACTTGCCTCCCAAAATACCCTACCTCCAAATATAGGCACATTCTGATATGCTAGGGCTTATAATTTCATCATACAAATCTAGTGAATCTGACATAATTCAAATAATTAGCAATTTTTTTTAAGTTATCAGGGATAGAAAAAAGGAAAAACAAGGTGCAGCCCTACTACTAGGTCACTCACAATATTTGAAGGAGTTTTGTACCAAAGTCACAAAATTTTCCTGGGAAATTTTCTTGCAACTCTCTAAGACAATGCCTGTAACAGAGCAGGTAGTCAGCCATTGTTAGGGATTCCAAGTGAACTCAGAATTAAGTTGGCAAGTATCTGTATCCAAATATATCTATGAAAATAATTGATCCCTGTTTGTATATTGACATATCAATGTATCATTTGTATTGTATCTGACTTACTAATAAGATGTATAATATGCCAATAATTGGAATGTGTGGTGTAGGAAATGGATAAAGGCCCAAGTTTATAAATCCTGAGTAAATGTGTCTTGGCATGAGCTGTCCATATCAAGGAAATCAGACCCTTAGACCCATAGAGAAATAGCAAAACCATCTCCCTGTTTTGAGACACAGAGGCATAGCAAAAGCTTCTACTAGTAGAAATATGTAGAAAATGTCTGTCCTAGCTTTTCCACCCAGGTGTTTATCCTGAAGACTGCTGCCGTACAGAGCACATTTCTCTGCTCTCACTAAGATTAGTTAAACCTGTTTCCCTGATCCAGCTGTACACCATAAACCATGCCTCCTTGTTTATCTATAATCACAACTCTACCTCCTTGCCCAGCCGTATACAATAAACCCACTTCTCTGTTCAACTACACAGTAAACACACTGAGGTTCCAGAGTGCTTAGTTTTCTCCACCAGAGAGCTTCGACCTCCTGACCCTAGCTTTTCTGTCTGTCTGTCTCTTTGTCTGTATCTTTCTTTCTCTTCATTCCCTCACCATCCACGGAGGTCCATCCCTGGAGTCATGTTGGATGTGACAGTTTGAGACATATAAAATGAATATATAAGTTATTTAATATACAGCATTATTTAAATATAGTAAACCATATACTATATTATATAAAATATAATGTATTCATATATGAATACTCATAAACTGTGACAACTAATTGTGAATGCAGCTTAATAAGAGGTGGTGGGTAAGACTGCACAGAGCTTTCATAATAAAAGGCCGTATATGAGTGATGTTGAGATGCAAACTCTGCAAGCCTTGACGATACAGAGGTTAAACACAGGAATTTCCTCCTATATCTGCCTCTGTAACGGTATACATAGAGGCTCCATACTTCAAACTGAAGAATGCTAGGCGTGACCCATTCTTAAGGGAAAGTGGTTGAGTTGGCTTCGAGCATGATAATCACAAGATGTACTTCTGACTAACACAAGACCTTTGACCCTGAGATGTGTGTCACCATCTCACGTGTTCCTATGAGCTAAAACTTATATTTTTGAATGATTTGTGTATCTTTTCATTTTAGACTTACACACTTGAAAATTCATTTTTCTTCCTAGAATAATAAATCTAGGTATAGTTGTACACGCTTGTAATTCCAGTAATGAGGAGTCTGAGTCTGCGGCAGGAGGATTGTGAGTTTGGCAGTCTGACCCCAAAAAACGTAGCAAAAAAAAAAAAAGAGTAACAATAAAAAGTTCATCACCCTAATGAACTTCGTGTTAATTACGCAGCACAGAGAAGTGTCACAGCAACCAGTCTGAGGGTGCTTTTCTTGGGTTGGTGCTGTTGATGGTCATCCTTCCAGGTGGTCTTTGAACACCCTTGAGCATGCTAGAAGAGAGAACAGGTGGAGTGAAGCACCGGGTGCCTCATGCTTACACCTGTGCACAATTCCGAGCAGCCTGGCTTTGACAATAAGAAGAAAATGACAGTGTGTAGCTGGAAAGCTACATGAGGTCAAATGAAGGGATGTGTCCTTTTATAATAAATAGCTTCTTATGAGCAAGTTTAAAATTTATATAAAGGATCCACCTGAGGGTAGGTTTATAAAAACTAATTTGAGCAGATGATAGTGCTGATGAGCTATAAATACATGGGAAGGAAACCCCGCTTGGGAGGTTGATTGTCAGTGGAGGCATCATCCTTTCCGGTACCAGAACAAGAGGAAGCTCTTCTGGAGGCAGGTGTCAGGGACAAGGAAGTGTCACTCAAAAGCTTCCACTTTTTAAAGAAGCTGCTTCTTTAGAGTAGATGGATAGTGAGCAGGACAAAGACCCCCAACTGAACAAAGTGCAAAGGAGACCAGTCACACCCAGCTCAGAATGGGATGCCTTCATCACACCTTCCTTAAGGCTCAAAGGCGGAGAGGAGGGTGTCAGGATTGTAGGATCTAGAGCTGGTTGATAACTCCAAGCACTTTCCAGACACAACGGGGCTGATGCAAATGTCAGCTCAGAGCCTGTGACGGCATGCACAAGACCTGCATGGGGTCAAGCCAGGCAGAAGCCAGCACTGAGAAGCAGAAACAGATACAAAATCCTACGACTAACTAAGGTGCTATTTAAAATTGATATCTACTGGGAAAGTGAAATTTGGTTTCTTCAAAAAAGTAATACTGATGTTCAGCATTTCTTTAAGTGTTTCTCTGCCATTCGATGTTCCTCTACTGAGAATTCTCTGTTTAGCTCTGTTCCCCATTTATTTTTTCTTTTTTAATTACACTTTATTCACTTTGTATCCCCCCCCTGTGGTTCCCTCCCTCCTACCGTCCCAATCCCTCCCTTCCTCCACCCTCTGCCTGCATGCCCCTCCCCAAGTCCACTGATAGGGGAGGTCTTTTCCTTCCTTCTGATCCTAGTCAATTAGGTCTCATCAGGAGTGGCTGCATTGTCTTCTTCTGTGGCCTGGTAATGCTGCTTCCCCCTCAGGAGGAGGTAATTAAAGAGCAGGCCAATCAGTTCGTGTCAGAGAAAGTCCCTGTTACTATTACAATGGAACCCACGTGGATACTGAACTGCCATGGGCTACATCTGTGCAAGGGTTCTAGGTTATCTCCATGCATAGTCCTTGGTTGGAATATCAGTCTCAGGAAAGATCCCTGTGCTCAGATTTTTTGGTTCTGTTGCTCTCCTTGTGGAGTTCCTATCCTCTCCAGATCTTACTGTTCCCCACTTCTTTCATAAGATTCCCTGCACTCTGCCCAAAGGTCGCCAGTAAGTCTCAGCATCTACATTGATAGTCTGCAGGGCAGAGCTTTTCAGAGGTCCTCTGTGTCAGGCTCCTGACTTGTTCCCTCTTTTCTCCTTCTTCTGATGTCCAGCCTCTTTGCCTTTCTGAATAGGAATTGAGCATTTTAGCAAGAGCCTTCCCTCTTGATTAGTTTCTTTAGGTGTACAGATTTTAGTAGGTTTATCCTATCTTATATGTCTATATGAGTGAGTATATACCGTGTGCATCTTTCTGATTCTGGGTTCGAATGGCAGAGAAACACTTAAAGAAATGCTCAACCTCATTAGTCATCAAGGAAATGCAAATCAAAACAACCCTAAGATTTCACCTTACACCCATCAGAATGACTAAGATCAAAAACTCAAGAGACAACACATGCTGGAGAGGTTGTGGAGAAAATGGAACCCTCCTCCACTGCTGGTGGGAATGTAAACTTGTACAACCACTCTGGAAATCAATCTGGCACTTTCGCAGACAACTAGGAATAGCGCTTCCTCAAGATCCAGCTATACCACTCCTAGGCATATATCCAAAAGATTATCAAGTACATAACAAGGACATTTGCTCAACCATGTTTGTAGCAGCCTTACTTGTAATAGCCAGAAGCTGGAAATAGCTCAGATGCCTCTCAGTGGAGGAATGGATGCACAAATTGTGGTATATCTACAAAATGGAATATTACTCAGCAATAAAGCACAAGGAAATCATGAAATTTGCAGGTAAATGGTGGCATCTGGAAAAGATCATCCTGTTCCCCATTTTTTAATTGGATTACTTAGTTTGCTGTTTTTCAGCTTCTTTAGTTCTTTATATATACTGGATATTAGCCCTCTGTCAGATAAAGGGTTGGTGAAGATTCTTTCCCTATCTGTAGGCAGTTCTTTTGTTTTGATGACGGTATCCTTTGCTTTACAGAAGCTTTTCAGTTTCATGAGGTCCCATTCATTGGTTGTTGATCTTAGAGCCTGTGCTATTAGTGTTCTGTTCAGGAAGTTGTCTCCTGTACCAATGAGTTCTAGGGTTTTCCCCACTTTTTCTTCTAACTGATTTAATGTATATGGTTTTATGTTAAGGTCTTTGATCCACTTGGACTTTAGTTTTGTGCAGGGTGATAAGTATGGATATATTTGCATTTTTCTACATGTAGACATCCAGTTGGACCAGCACCTTTTGTTGAAGATGCTATCTTTGTAGCAGCTTTATTTCTAATAGCCAGAAACTGCCCAGATGCCCCTCAACTGAAAAATGGATGCAGAAATTGTGGTACAACTACACAATGGAGTATTACTCTGCAATGAAAAATAAGGAAATAATGAAATTTGCAGGTAAATGGTGGGACCTGGAGAGGATCATCCTGAGTGAGTTGTCCCAGAAGCAGAAACACATACATGGTATATACTCACTCATATAGACATATAACATAGAATAAACCTACTAAAATCTGTACATCTAAAGAAACTAATCAAGAGAGAAGACCCTGACTAAAATGCTCAATCCTCATCCTGAAAGGCAAAGAGGATGGACAATCAGAAGAAGAAAAAAAACAGGAAACAATCTAGAAACCTGCCACAGAGGGCCTCTGAAAGGCTCTGCCCTGCAGACTATCAAAGCAGACACTGAGACTTATGGCCAACTGTTGGGCAGAGTGCATGGAATCTTATGTAAGAAGTGGGAAATAGTAAGATCTGGAGAGGACAGGAACCCCACAAGGAGAGCAACAGAACCAGAAAATTTGAACACAGGAGTCTTCCCAGAGACTCATACTCCAACCAAGTACCATGCATGGAGATAACCTAGAACCCCTGCACAGATGTAGTCCATGGCAGTTTAGTGTCCAAGTGGTTCCATAGTAATGGTAACAAGGACTGCTTCTGACATGAACTGATTGGCCTGCTCTTTGATCACCTCCCCCTGAGAGGGAGCAGCCTTAACCAGTCCACAGAGGAAGACTGAGAAGCCAGTCCTGATAAGACCAGATAGACTGGGGTCAGATGGAAGGGGAGGAGGACCTCCCCTATCACTGGACTGGGGGAGGGGCATAGGAGAAGAAGGTGGAGGGCTGGTGGGAATGGGAGGGAATGGGGGAGGGGTACAGCTGGGATACAAAGTAAATAAGCTGTAATTAATAAAAAAATTTTTAAAAAAGTAATACTGCGTATATCAACTACAAACCACACTGCAGAGCAGGCCCCAAGCTTAGGAGTCGTCAGCAAATAAATCCAGCTCCACGTTTTTGTATGTGTGTGCTTTTTTGTTTGGTTTGTTTGGGTTTTGCTTTATTTGTTTTCAAGAGTGAAAGAACAGAAAGTTGAATGTATAGGTGGGACATCGGGGAGGAGTTAGGGGAAGGGAAAGAATGTGATTCAATATATTGCAATAATAATTTTTAAATGTTTTAAAAAATAAGGAAGTTTCCATTGAGTTTTTCTTATTTCAAAATTCTTACAGTTGTAAACAAATACGAAAGAAATTATATTAATTAAAACCAGGAAACTGGCATCGTGGAAATAATAACAAGAAAACTATAGACCATGTTTACTTTTGTTGGATCATTCAGTGAATTTAGCCATTTGTGTGGATCCTGGAGAGCCTCACCATGAACCAGACACAGACAGGAAGCCTCAGCAGGGAACTCTCAAGCTTTCCTCTGCAGCCCCTGCCCCTCCCCTCCTCCCAAACCCTGGCAGTAATTGACTTCATTTCTATCACAAATTTGTCTAATAGAGAACTTATATAAATGACATCATGTAACATATAATTTTCAGAGAGTTTTTCTTTCATTTCATTCACTACTGTGTCATTGACATTTATTCATGTTCATAATCTTATTAATATTTTGTTCCTTTTTAATTAAAATGTAACTGTACCATTTCTCTATTCCCTTTCCCTCCTCCAACTTCCTCCATGTCCTCCAACCCTCTACCACACCCTTGAGCTCCTCATTCTGACTTGATATTGTTGGGCGTGCATGCACACATACATGCACACACACACACACACACACACACACACACACACACACACACACCACAATGCATAGATATGATCTGCAAGTCTATTCAGTATTGCAATACATAATTTCAGGCCGATCCACTCGACAATGGATAACCAATGAGGCATCTCTCCTGTGGGGACAGCTAGTCCTGCTCTCAGCATCCCTTCCTTAACTGCCTGTGTTCTCTGTCAGGGGTGGGAGCTGTGAGTTTTCCTCTTTCTGAGTAAGCATGTTTATTGGTAGTGGTGTTCAGGCAGCTCATTGTGGAAGTATCATGGGGAGATTCCCCCCTTCTTTAGGAGACAAGATCTCACAGCACTTGTCCCAACAGTCTTGCTCTTCCAGTTTCCCCACCCTTCCCCTTCTGCAATGTTCTCTAAGCCTTGGGGACAGGCTTGTAAGCAAATGTAACATGTGGGTCTGGTCACCCCAGATCAGTAGCTCTCTGCGTTTTGACCCTTTGTGGTTTTCTGTAACTGTTTCCATCTGTGGGGAAGAGAAGCTTCTTTGGTGAGGGTTGGGAGCTGCACTCATCTGTACTTGTGAGGGCCAATATTTTGAGTACAGTGAGGAGTTACACTAGTTTTGTAAAAGGGTGATGGAAGGTCTCCTGTAAGATCCATGGCCACAGTAGCCATGGGTAGGTGACCTGTTTTACAGAAACATGATTTCACTCCTGCTGAATAGATCGTTCTTCCTTCCTGTTTCCAAGTCGTACTCTTCTATATGGACAAACCACTGCATTTCTGCTCCCACTGAACAATGGGCAAGGAGCTATTTCTAGGTTTAGGGACTTTACACATAAGGATACCAGAAATATTCACAAATTTTATATGAACATAGTTTTTCATTCTGTCATGGCAAACATTTGACAATGGAATACTAAGTAATGGATCTAGAGTGCATGTTTATAAAGACTTCAAAACACTTGGCAAGTAAAGATTATCTCCTGGGAGGGTGGGAGAAGAAGGGTGTGGTGGTTGTGGAGATTGTAAAAGAGAAGGGTTTAGGGCTGTGGAGAGAGTTGGGGAGAAAGGGGTGGGATTGAGATAAACACTTGAAGAAGAGAAAGTAATTTTTTAAACTGATCTAATTTCCACAATTTAAACTAATCTTTAAGCTATTTATAGTTGAGATTATCCTTATATACTTCCATGAAAAACACAGATGCCGTGAGTGAATGTAGCCAGTGCTGTGATCACATCTGAAATATGTTACCATCACACTGTCAGCGTTGTGTAAAGCACAACCCAAAGGACCGGCTTAGCTTCAAGAGATAACTGAACATAGCAGTACTTTCACAGTTTTTATTTTATTTTATTATTTGCATATGTACATAATGTGTGTCTCTATGTATGCACCTTTGCGAGTGTGTGAATGCACGTGTATACGTGTGGACTTGTGGGGGACCCAAGGGTGACACTGGGTGTTGTTGCTAGCTTGCATATTGCATAATGAGATAAAATCTCTCAGGGATGCCAGACCTCCCTGGTTTTGGCTGATTCGCCCCCCAGCTTACTCTAAAGATCCCCTGTCTCTGTCTCTGTCTCCCATTCTGAGGATTGGAACTCTGTTCCTCACACCTGGAAGGCAAGCACTCTACCTGCTGAGCCATCTCCCAACCCCCACAAGCTTTTGAAAATAATGTGCATTGTTATTTGTCAATGTCTTCCCTTTGGTACAGTGACATAAAGATTGTAGCCATACTTGAATGCATATGAGCTAACAAGTGTTTGTGTATGTTTTTGTTTGAGATATATTCTCATGCAATTTTATAAATTTGTATAAACATAAGCATTCTATGTAGTTATTAATCACAGTTTTGAACTGTAAGTGACAAATGGGTTTAAATGATAACAAGAGAAGCCCAGTGCATTCTCTCCTGAAGTTACGGTCCCAAGCACAGATAAAGACACAGGTTAAGCACACATCAATACACAGGAAACAGTTTTTATGCAGGGTACGCTCTGAGAGTCCTCAGAGAGTCCTCTGAGAGTCTCAGGTTTGAGATGCGTTCTAGAAAAAATGTTGTGTGGTACTCAGAGGCGACTTTATATTTCAACCCGTTTTTTTAGTACATCATACACATACACAAGTGCATTGAAAATAATTGTTAAAAACAAACACTACTTATGTATTAGAGACTGCCCTTTGGAGACAACAAATATCGCTCATTTTGTTTAGGGTTCATCCGTAGGTTTTCAAAGTGCTATTGGCCAGGGCATGAATTTTTTTAATTTTAATAGTTCTTTTCTGTCTCCAGGGCAACTCCATCAAGAACTCCAAGTTTAATCAGCAACTGGATGTAACCAACTGGAACAGGAATATGTGTTCTTTCTTCTCTCTACTATATGATTTTTAGCTTAACGACACATCCTCTTTGACAGATAAATACAGGGTAATTTTCTAGGAGGTCACTAAAACTTTTCTTAATTTTCAAAAACTTAATTAAATTTTGATAGATAATTTTCAGTAACATTGCATGCATTTTCTACCTTATAATATTTAGGAAAATGAAAAAATTTATCTAATCATAAATATTGAATATGGATGTCCCATTTAATTTTTATTTTTCCTCTAAAGTACAGAATTATCAATTGCTATCTTCTCTCATTACATTTTAACAATTGGTTTAGCCTGGGCCAGTCATCAGACAGATTTGAATTTTCTTGCATTACATCTATTGTAAAATGGGAAAATCAAGTAAGTTAATATATTGTTCAGAGAATATCTAAAAACCTAAGAAGATAATTTTCATTTCAAGAATTTTGAATTGTCATTATAGATAGAAAAATCAAAATTAAAAAACAGGATTCTGAGTATAAGAGAATATAATGCATATTGCCTTGGTAAATTGTCCTGTACTGTTTGGACTGTTGAAAAGGTGGCTAGGGAAACAGGCTTGTCCTGTCCTTTAGAAGCAAAAGCAGGAGGGGAGAAGAACAGGTAAACAGCCTAAGAGTGAAAACACTGCATCCTTACAAACAGCTTGAAAGTAAAGTATTTCCACCAAATTAACACACACACACACAAGTTCCTGCACTGGGAAAGAGAAGTCTTAAGTTCAGTGGTAGGAAGCTCATTCATGAAGAGCTCATTCATGCTCAGTTGGGAACTCCAGCTGACTGCCTCAACCTCCACAGCCAGTTTCTGCTGGATCTTGTAAGTGCCGGATCTGGTGCTGTCATCTCCATGGCTGGTGTTGACTTGACAGCATCTTCCAAGTGGGTGCTCCCTGGGAATACCGAGCTCCAGCTGGCTTCCTTAAAGGGAGTTCCTTGGACCAGAACAGATGTTTATAGGGCACTTAATGATGTTAGCATCCTACTGCTATTTGTGTTACCTTTTGAGGCCTCACCCAAGAGAATGCACAGCTGTACCTGGAGCTCTCTGACAGCCAGCTCCAGCTGGTTGCATTAAAGGGGCTTCCATGATCACTTTCTGATGAATATTTTGAGTGCCCAATTTGGTGATATTTTGCTACCTATCATCTATCTGTCTATCTTTTTGTCTGTCTGTCTCTGTCATCTGTCTGTCTATCACTGATTTATCGTTTACTTTGTTTTACTAAATTCTTAATAAACTCATTCAATCAAAACCAAAATCATGACATATTGTAGATAATTGTCTAGACTGCAGAGAACAGATAGATATCTGCACAGACCTAAATATATCAGCCAAACCATGTGGTCCTTAAAAAACAGCAAGGGAGTCAACAATAAGAGTGCAATAAAAAGCCTTGGCAGAGTTCTTTCATTCTGGCTCACACCTGCAACTGGGGGTTGAGGTAGATTTCTTGCTTTTTAATTTCTGAAATTCTACTATGAATTCTGTCATAATTATTCACATATAACTTTTCTTCCGCCCTTTGTATTTTAAGGTCTTCAAGGACAGAGACTTATTTATCTCAAAACTCCCACCAACCTTTCTAATAATCTCACTCCAAAGTTAACTCAGTTGAATTAACTTGTTAATTTCAAAGGCTGCTTCGTATCTCTAGAAAATGTGTCACGCAGGGGAATCTGCGAGCAGACTCAGTCCCTGGAGGACGTTCTCCTGCCTCCTCAAAGCTCTCTGTCATATACTACAGTGAACGTCCCAGTGAATTCTTGCATGGCCCCAAATTTCCTAATAACCCATCTCTCTGCATTCAACACCATGAAAAGTGAAGATCTCTCCTGATAGCCTAGAAAATATACTCCTATCTACAAATTCATCTTCACGAATTCTTCCCAAGGACAGGGAAGACTCAATGTAAGGCTTTCTTTTGTTTTGTTTTGTTTTGTTTTGTTTTGTTTTGTTTTTTAAGAATTCCTTTGAGATGCCTGTGGTCTCCTAAAGTAGAAAACTCTAATACTGTGAAACATTAAGAGGTCATGGACAGACACATCATGACATAATCCTGTTCAAATACATGCTCATTTATGCCTCATGAAATATTTCTCCTAGATAGTTTTTGGATTTTTTCTATTTCCAGTTTCTAAAACTTTATTCTTTTGTGGTTTGACTTGCAGTTTCCCAGGTGTACATAAAAAAAAATGAAATAAAAATATCTTTAACGGAGACTATCTTAAAAACTTGCTTAATGAGAATTACTTAATAGATATGATGTCATTTCCCTGCATCGTGCATGCCAACAAGCAGAATAGAAACACAATAAAACTCAAGTGGTGCTAGAAAGCCATTTGTTAGCTATTTTGAGCTACAGAGGATGGAGCCAAACCCAGGAGGCTGGAGTGCATTAACTGAAGTCCTAAAAGCTTTATCAAGACTTTTACTTTGACATAAATATTTGGCTTCCTTTATATCCAAATGAAAGATGAAGAATGGCAATCCAATTGGAGAACAGTAATGTAGCTTCTTATATTCCCCATATTTATAATTGACTTTGCAGAAGATCATCTAACCATTGAGGGAAGAAGAATCACTAAAGGCAACTTCTGAATCAAACTTAAAGGAGGAAAAAACAGTAATGTCTACCAACCAATTTCTTATTCAGGGCTAGCTCATTTCCTTTGTGCAAAGGAGACAGATAATGCAGTTGAAAACTTCTGTCTCTATGGATTTTGCAGCCACCATTAAAGCAAATAAATAACCAAACTTTTGTTTAAAAGAAATAGAAGTTCTAAAACTGTGGTGCTTAAATATCCATGGTCCATAAAAAGAGAGGTTAGGCTCTAAGAATTCAAGGAAATTTTCTGTGTATTAATATGTTTATCTGCAAATTCTAAGTTTTAACAGGAAACGCCTGATACAAAAATCTTAGAACCCACTGCATTGAGACAGAGAATTGCTAGTTCTAGTTCCTTGAGTAAGGCTAAATATCATAATTAGTAAAGCAGCTAAATGCCATAAGCATAAGATTAAAGGGATGTTAGTAGTTGTTATGTCCAGGCTTCAAAAAGTTCTCCGCTGCACATGTGTTGACTAATTATGAAACACACCAAGATGGCACCACCCAGGTTTCTCTGTATTAACAAGTACTTGAAGGTATGAGCAATAACATATTTTAGACTGCATGAGTGGAAGGTCAAAGATATTGTAGGTAAATGCACAACTTTAAAATGTAGCCACTTAAAAATGAAGGAACAAAAGTAGATAAAATGCCCAATTTACCTTGCAGTACTACTCACTATAGACCCTGTCCTGAGGGAATAATTAAACTTTCATAGGTGTAAGTGGATTTAACTTCATGTTACAAATTGACAAAATTATCTCTATTTTAAAGGAAGAGTGGAATTTCTTCCAGAGTCTTTTCCTTACATCTGTTCATGTGTTACACCCTCTCAAAGACCTTTCCCTACATAACCCTGTCTGGGTCTACCCACTCAGTGGGATGCTCCTATCACATCTACAAACGTAATCAAAATAAATCCCCACAGACACAGAGACAGGAAAACCTGACCCAATCTCTCCTCCCAGGTGGCTCTAGACTGTGTCAAGCTCACAATTAAAACTAACCAAGGCAGTGTGGCTTCACATCTCATTTTTACTCAGCTGTACTAGCTGACAAGTTGCCTGTGCCCTGTGAACCTCAGTCGCATTATCTCCAAATTACAGGGATTAAACGGAGCATTAACTCCATCATCTTTGCAATAATTAACAATAGAAAAGGTAACCGTAACATAGAACATAAAAATATGGATTCAAGTGGTCTTCTACTTTCATCACAGATTTGCTAACTGTGTGTTTTCAAAAATTTAGCAGTGAGATAAATCTTTTCTACTTGAGTTTACATTTGTAGGTCAGACCTAAACCATAAAAGAAAGAATTGCAGAACAAATTGTTTAAATAAAGGCAACATATCCAATACCAGGTGGTCAGCCCTGAAAATATACAAATGAGTGACATTCTACAGGTGGAGCAGGCTATATTTAGGAATATTCATGTATATATATACTTACAGTCATATAATAACAATGGAAAAATAGGTCATGAATTTGAAAGGTTAAAACGGGGCATATGAGAGAGCTTGAAGGGAGAAAAACTAAGAAATAAATGATGTAATTATAATAAAAAAGAAAAGAAATTTTAACCAATGTAGAATTCAAATATTGTCATAATCCTTTAACAAATTTTATGTGTATACATGAGTAAGCATTTTAAAGAATTTTTACTATTTAGTTAATATTCACAACACTATATGTTACAAAATCCCACATGCTTGTTTTGATAACTTAAATTCTACCTTCATTCTCTCAATAACAAGCTAAAATATGGAAATATTCTGACTTACAGAGGAGCACGTGAACATTAAGATGCATCTTAAGGTTTCAATTAGTCTAAACTGATTTCTCCAAAGACTTGGGCAGCCCCTTCCCACTGGGACGCTTTTGTGCTGTATTTATTTAAGTATCCTAACTCTTTATTTTCCATTACAGTATGATGACATTTTATTCCTAATAAAAGTATCCACGTATCTGCTTAAAATAAAATAATGGAGAGATATGACGACTCTGCAAAATCCTGTGTGTTCACATATGGCCTCTGTGTATAAGCAAAGCTTTGTGCAATCGTAATAGCCCAGAGACCGCCCATCTGACAGGGTACAAAGCTGAGGATGTTGCCAGGTGATCTATGTGTCTTGAAAGGCACACCAGCTTTAACCTTGATGAATTGTTACCAACCCCCTGAGGGAGTACTGGATTTTCTATGCACACCTGACAGCCATTAGGCAAGTCTGGATGCCTAGAAATACTGACTGTGTTCATAAGGCTGATGGAATATGTCTGTACTTAGAGAAGTTGATGACATTATTGTCTAGCCTATTTTTCATCACCAATAGTGTGATACATGGTTTCATAATTAGCCCAATTTTATTCTTCCTTATGTGGCCATGAGCAAAAACTGGAGACTGCTTTTAAACATAGTTTTTACATTTTTTTGTATTTTCTTAAAATTTATTTATTTATTCACTCTACATCCTGATTGCCATCCCCCTCTCCTCCCAATACTGCTCTGCATGCCCCTCCCCCAATCTCCCCTCTCCTCCTCAGAGAAGATGGAGGTTTTCCAGGAGTACCAACCTTCCCTGACCCATTAAAGCATTGCAGAACTAGGTTCATCCTCTCCCACTGAGGCCAGACAAGGCCGCCCAGTTAGGGGAACAGGATCCAAAGGGAGGCATCATAGTCAGAGAGGGCCCCGCTCCAGTTGTCGGGGATCCACATGAAGAACAAGCTGCACATCTGCTACATATGTGTAGGGGGTCTAGGACCAGTCCATGCCTGCTCTTTGGCTGGTGGTTCAGTCTCTGTGAGCCCCCATGGGTCCAAGTTAGTTGACTCTGTAGGATTCTTGCTGAATCCTTGACCTCTCCGGCTCCTTCAACCAACTCTTCTATAGGACCCCCCGCCCCCAGCTCTGTATAATGTTTGGCTGTGGGACTCTGTATCTGTTTCCACAACCTGCTAAATGAAGCCTCTCAGAAGACAGTTATGCTGGGCTTCTATCTGCAAACATAGCAGAGTATCATTAATAGTGTCCGGGATCGGTCCTCTCCCATAGGATGGGTCTCGAGTATGTTCAGTCTTTGGATGGCCATTCTTTAACCTTTGCTACATCTTTGTCCCTTTCCATGTTGTTAGCAGGACAAATTTTGGGTCAAAGGTTTTATGGGTGGGTTGGTGTCCTTATCCCTCCACTGGCAGTCCTGCCTGGCTACAGGAAGTGGCCACTTGAGGCTCCATATTCCTCACTGTGAGGAGTCTCAGCTAGAGTGATCTGCTAAAAGTCCTGCACTGCCGGTGGGCATGCAAACTTGTCAAACCACTGCAGAAATCAGTCTGGCGCTTTCTCAGACAATTGGGAATAGTTTTACCTCAAGACCCAGCTATTCCATTCTGGGCATATACTCAAAAGATGCTCCACTATACCAAAGGGACACTTACTCAACTATGCTCATAGCAGCTTTAGTCTTAATGGTCCCAAACTGGAAACAACCTAGATGTTCCTCAACTGTAGAAAGGATAAAGAAACTGTGGTCTATTTACACAATGGAATACTACTCAACTATTAAAAACAAAGAGATCTTGAAATTTGCAGGAAAATGGATGGAAGTAGAAAAGATCATCCTTAGAGAAGTAACCCAAAAGACAGGCATGGTATGTACTCACTTATAATTGGCCATTAGCCATAAAGTCCAGGATAACCATACTACAATCCACAGACCCAAAGAAGCTAAGTTACAAGGAGGGCTCAAAGGAGGTTGCTTGAATCTCACTCACAAGGCAAAACAGAATAGTCTTTGGAGGTGGAGGGAGGGAGGAAGCTGAGTAAGGGAGGAGATGGTGAGGGGAACCAGGGTAGGGATTAGGTGTAGGAAGAGAGAGTTTGGTGAGAAAACAGAAATAGGAGGTGAAGGAAATCTCTGGGATTTGCCAGAGACCAGGGATAAGAGAGGCCCCAGGTAGCTTTTACCTTTTTTTAATTTATTTTTTTACAGTGTGTTTATTGTATACCCTGATTGAAGCCCCCTCCCTCAACTTCTCCCAGTCCCACCTTACCTCCCTCTTCCCCCATCCCCTTCCCCTAGTCCACTGAATCTATTCAACTCAATGCAACAAACAACACAAATATTCTTCATTGGTTAAAAAAAAAGCATTTAGCCAGAGTCCTCGTTCTTGATTAGCATCTTTAGGTGTACATATCTTAGTATGTTTATCCTATATTACATGTCTAATATACACTTATGAGTGAGTATATACCCTGTGTGTCTTTTTGCTTCTGGGATACCTCACTCAGGAAGATCTTTTCCAGTTCCCACCATTTACCTGAAATTTTCATATTTTCCTTGTTTTTTATTGCTGAGTAATATTCCATTGTGTAGATGTACCACAATTTATGTACCCATTCCTCAGTTGAGGGGAATCTGGGTTATTTCCAGCTTCTGGCTATTACAAATAAAGCTGCTACAAACATGGTTGAGCAAATGTCCTTATTGTGTACTTGAGCATCTTTTGGATATAAGCCTAGGAGTGGTATACCTGGATCTTGAGGAAGCGCAATTCCTAATTGTCTGAAAAAGCACCAGATTGATTTCCAAAGTGGTTGTACAATGCTCAAACCCCATACAAAAAGGCAAAGAGAATAGACATCAGCAGAAAGAGAAAACAGGAAACAATGTAGGAGCCTGACACAGAGGGCCTCTAAAAGGCTCTACCCTTCAGGGTATCAAAGCAGATGCTGAGACTTATGGCCAACCTTTGGACAGAGTGCAGGGAATTTCATGAAAGAAGTAGGAAATAATAAGACATGGAGAGGACAAGAGCTCCACAAGAAGAGCAACAGAACCAAAATATCTGGGCACAGGGTTCTTTTCTGAGACTGATACTCCAACCAATGACCATTGATGGAGATAAACTAGAACACCTGCACAGATGTTGCCCATGGCAAGTCAGTGTCCAAGTGGGTTCCATAGTAATGGGAACAGGGACCGTCTCTGACATGAACTGATTGGCCTGCTCTTTGATCACCTCCCCCTGAGTGGGAGCAACCTTACCAGGCCATAGAGGAAGACAGTGCAGCTACTCCTGATGAGACCTGATTAGACTAGGATCAGAAGGAAGGAAAGGAAGATGTCCCCTATCAGTCGACTTGGGAAGGGAGAAAGGAGGGTGGGATTGGAGGGGAGGAGGGAGGGGGCCACTGGGGGATATAAAGAGAATAAAGTGCAATTAATAAAAACTAAAATAAAAAATAAAAAAAAGATGAGATGATGGGAAATAAAATATTGCTAGGAGATAGTTCCTACTCACCCAAGTGTCTAAACACTTAGCAGAGACCAGTGAAGTAATGAATATATAGTGGAAATATGAAAAACTGAAAATCAAAGACAAGCAAGTGAGTCTCCTCTCAATGTCTCTAATGTCAAGTGAAATGATACTTGAGTTGTGCAAGAGGGACAGGAACGCTTCCTACACCAGTGAATTTTTCAGGACATGAACATTTATGGCAGTTGATACATACTAGATAAACTATATACAATTGCATTGGAGTTTGTACTGGACTGTAAGAAAAGTAGTCATAAAAATGACATTTTTAATGGCAAAATAGTCAGTCTATCAGTGTTTTTCTCTTCAAGGAATGATGATGCTTTTCACAAGCATCATTTCAAAACTCACTATTGCTAGATTTTGCTCAATAGACATATTGAGCTACACACACACTCACATAATTAATAATCTAGATAAATCTTTAAAAGAATAAAAAGAAAATCCTAAAATATACTCAAAAATAACTTAAATATAGAGTAATACTTGTGAACACAAATGAACTTCAATTTCAATTTCTTTCTTCCGTTTTTCTAAAAATGTGTTTATTTAGTCACTTTATATCTTGATCATCGTACCTCCCTCCCTCTGCTGCTCCCATTCTCACCCTCCCTCCTTCTTGCTTCAATCCCCTCTCCCCTACAACTCAGAAAACACAAGCTCCTCCTCCACCAACCCACCCCACCTCATCAAGTCCTATCAGGACTAAGCACATCTTTTTTTCTGGCCTGTCAAGACAGACCCGCCAGAGGAAAGTGATCCAGGAGCAGGCTGGAAAGTCCATGTTATAAACCATCCCAGCTACCTACTAGGATATCCACATAGGAAGCCAGAGCTGCCCATCTACCTGTGTAGAGGACCTGAGTCCAGCCCACGCGTGGTCAGTCTCCGAAAGCCCATCTGGGCCCAGGTTAGTTGGCTCTGTTCTCTTTGTGGAGCTCCTGTCACCTCCAGGTCTTCCTATCTTCCCCGCCCCTCACTCTTCCACAAGACTCCCTGCTTTCAGCCCAGTGTTTGGCTGTGAGTCTCAATATCTGTTTAGATCAGCTGTTGGGTGCATCCTCTCACAGGACAGCTATACTAGGCTCCTGTCTGCAAGCAAACACACTCTTTTTTTAAGACTTTTTTTAACTTTTTTTATTTTTTATTAATTATATTTTATTCATTTTGTATCCCCCCATAAGCCCCTCCCTCCTCCCCTCCCGATCCCACCCTCCTTCCCCTTTCTGCATGCATGCCCCTCCCCAAGTCCATTGATAGGGGAGGTTCTCCTCTCCTTTCTGATCTTTGTCTATCAGTTCTCATCAAAAGTGGCTGCATTGTCCTCTTCTGTGGCCTGGTAAGGTTGCTCCCCCCTCAGGGGGAGGTGATCAAAGAGCAGGCCAATCAGATTATGTCAGAGGCAGTCCCTCTTCCCATTACTAGGTAACCCACTTGGACATTGAACTGCCATGGGCTACATCTGTGAAGGGGTTCTAGGTTATCTCCACGAATAGTCCTTGGTTGGAGTATGAGTCTCTGGGAAGTTCCCTGTGTTCAAATTTTTTAAGACTTTTAAGTTGTTACATAACAACATCTTTGGTATCACATATGTATGGGTATAAATAAATATGTACTATCAAACTTTTAAACAACAAATTCAGAACTGAGAAGGATTTTCCTTGAGTAAATAGCTAGTTAAAATGCAAAAAAAAAAAAATAATAATCGTTTGTTTGTGGGCAATTGGATAAAGTTCAGAATGGCAGAAGATGGGGAAAGAGTACATGGAGCTGAAAGAACTGAGTAAACCCCTTCCGTGAGCAGGAAGCAAATGATGCTCTGACAATGTGGCTGCCCTACAACAGCTTGGAAATAAGCAGAAGATTACCATGAAGGTTAGTTGGAAGTCAAGAAAAGTGTGGAAGTTTGCTCTGCAGTGTATGGGTTTCCTGGGACATAAATGAAGCGGCAGTGCACTAACAGGACCTTTCTGCAATCGAGGCAGACAGTATCGATCAGGATATATTGAAATATTGTAATTAGGGAAGTGACATTCACATATAAAATCACTAACAAGTGTAATTACTTGGGTGAAGAGATTTACATACAGGTGGAAGTGTGAGTATTCATATAAAGATGGCTCAGTTGAGAATATTTCAATATATGAAATATATTCAAAATGTGGTCTACTATAATAAAAAACTATTTATGTACTTAGCCACACTTACTTTTTAAGTGTTCCTCTTTGAAAAATTACAAATATGAGAAAGCATATTCTGTCCTTAAGATTTTCATAACATGCTCTATCAGTCTTCTAATTTACAACCCTGTATACTCCTTCCCAAATCCATTTATCCCCTGGCTGTCAAAAACACATTCTCTAAATAAAGTTTCCCAGTGTCTGCACAGAGGACAAATCCAAGATGCAGGCATGACCAAGTCCAAATTTTTGAGACACGATCAATGTTATAATGCATGGGTTAGACAGCAATTTCTTAGTCCCATTTTTCAAGGTAATTTTTAATGGCATTTCTTCCCAAATCACCAGTTCCCAAGTGATCAATGTGAGACAGTAAGGATGCCAATCAAAATATGGTGTGAATGATGATACACATTCCTGCAGAACTGCTGATGACTTGTCAAGCGGATTACTCTTTATTATCGGTTATTGCTTCTCTTCACCTATCATGAGGTGACTACAGTCTTTCAGTTTGCATGCTTAAAATGTCTCCAGTTGAACGGAATCTTCAACGCCTGTAGGTCCATTTCCCTCCGTTCTTTTTTGTTTTTTCTTTATTTGTTATTTTCAGTCCTTCTTGCTTGCTTGCTTTCTTTTGTCAAGTTCAGTGTCAGTCTCAGTTGTGGTATATGTACCCCATTTCCAAGTGCATTCTATTCCCAAATGTATCCATACGTAAAACCCACAAGTCACCATAACTACAGTGCCCTGAAGCTCATAAGTCCACAATAATAATCTTGTTTGAGGTTAGCTGCAAGAGAAAGAAAAAAAAAAGAAAGGAAGGAAGGAAGGAAGGAAGGAAGGAAGGAAGGAAGGAAGGAAGGAAAGAAGAAAGGAAAAAAGGAAGAAAGTGAAAGAGTCATAACAGCGCTATACCATGTACTGCTTAAGAAAATCTAGCTTGGAAATAATAAAAGTCTATGCAAAAATCATTGTTCTGTACAGAGAGTTCTTACCTAATACAGTTAAAATACAGTATCTGCTCATATCCTTCCTTTCAAGCTATTCATACAACAAAAAAATGTGAAGGTGATTACTTATCTGCCTCATTCACTGAAGCAAATGTTTCTTAGCACAGGCAGAGGGCAGACTCAGGACATTAAACCACTTGTTTCACTGTCTCTGATACCCCTGAGGATAAATGACATTTGGTTCATTTATCTTGCTTGTTAAAAGCAGATTCCCCTACTCCCTCTAGCAGGCAGATGGAAGCTGTAGCAGAGTGCTTCCAACAAGGCATATAAATCTATTACATATGTTAAGGTCTGAGGGGAGCGAAAGTTGTTACTAAATTCCAGTTTACTTCCTCAATTTCCAGTCAAATCTCTGCTCAATAATTCCTCAAGTTAAGTACGTTGGATGATTCTTTATGAAAAAAAGAATCAAGATATTGAAGAAATAAAAACAAAACAGTGTAGAGTAAGGAAGAATAAAATTCTTTACAAAAAAAGTATCACATGAACTCGGTTACGTGGATTGTATTCTTATAGTTTGAGTTCAGGAGTGCTTGTATTTCAACTTTAGCAGTCGTGGAATTTTTCATCATGTGTGTGGGATGTTCATGCACTAAAGAGGTCAATGTTGAAGACCCTTGTTCCCCTCAAGTGCTGAGTTTCCTTGGGTTAATGCTGGAACTAGGGAATGTACTTTTCAAATTAGAAGACATCTATACCTGGGACCTGCTGAAGCTTCCTTGGCAAATCAAATACTTGCACATCCAGATTCCCCTCTTAGCTAGGGTATGCTTCCTGGAGGCCCAATCTCTACAGCTTCTATAGCTCTTCTCTTCTCTGCTGAACAGACATCTGAAGCATATCAAAATTCAAGGAAAAATCTGTGTCTACCGTATGACCCTTGTCAACTATTCATCTCTCTCTCGCTTCGTTTTCAACCTTATAAAAAGATCCTCATGACTTTCCTAAGCTTTGTTCATTCTATATTCTCCTCCATTAATTCTATTAATTCACTCTGTGCCATTAATCACGTCTTTTTCTTTTTTCTCTTTTTTTATATTAATTATAGTTTATTCACTTTGTATCACCACTCTAACTTCCTCTTTCCTCCCCTCCCTATTCCACCCTCCATCATCTCCTCCCATGTCCCTCCCCAAGTCCACTTACCGGTAGGGGAGGTCCCCCTCCCCTTCCATCTGACCATAGCCTATCAGGTCTCATCAGGACTGGCTGTATTGTCTTCCTCTTGGCCTAGTAAGGCTGCTCCCCCTTCAGGGGGAGGTGATCAAAGAGCCAGCCACTCAGTTCATGTCAGAGACAGTCCTTGTTCCTATTAGTGGGGAACCCTCTTGGACACTGATCTGCCATGGGCTACATCTGGGCATGGGTTCTAGCTTATCTTCATTCATGGTCCTTGGTTGGAGAATCATTCTCAGAGAAGACCCCTGCCCATATTTCTTGGTTCTGTTGCTCTCATTGTGGAGCTCCTGTCCCCTCCAGATCTTTCTATCTCCTCCTTCTTTCATAATATTCCTTGCACTCTGCCTAAAGTTTAACTATGGGCCTCATCATCTGCTCTGACACCCTGCTGGGTAGAGTCTTTCAGTGGCCTTCTGTGGTAGGCTCCTGTCCTGTTCCCTGTTTTCTCCTCTTCCAATGTCTATCCCATTTGCCCTTCTGAGTGAGGACTGATCATCTAACCGAGGGTATTCCTTCTTGCTTAGCTTCTTTAGATGTACAGATTTTAGTATATTTATCCTATATTATAGGTCTAGTACCCACTTATAAGTGAGTATATACCATGTGTGTCTTTCTGTTTCTGGGATACCTCATTCAGGATGATCTTTTCTAGATCCCACCATTTACCTGAAAATTTCATGATTTGCTTGATTTCCTTGTTTTTAATTGCTGAGTAGTACTCCATTGTGTAAATGTACTACAATTTCTGTATCCATTCCTAGTTGAGGGAGATCTGAGTTGTTTCCAGGTTCTGTCTATTACAAATAAAGCTGCTAGGAACATGATTGAGCAAATGTCCTTGCTGGGTACTTGAGCATATTTTGGATATATGCCTAGAAGTGGCATACCTGGATCTTGAGGAAGCACTATTCCTAATTGTCTGAGAAAGCACCAGATTGATTTCCAAAGTGATTGTACAAGTTTATATTCCTACCCGCGATGGAGGAGGGTTTCCCTTTCTCCACATCCTCTCCAGCATGTATCATTAGCCATTTGTTTTAGGTTGGCTGTCAGGGACTAATTCTGAGATACACTCAGGGGAGAGTTAAATTAGTATATCTAAATTCTCAAACTCATGGAAGTTTCAGAAACAAACCCAGAACATTTCAATGACATAAATCATGTGGTTCTCAACACTTATTGAAACAACATTAGCAACCCTTGGCTGCTTTTACGTTTCTCAAAATGAAGCCATAAAGTCACTACACCCAATTAATGCAGTCTTTACATATGGAGTCAAAAATCCTTAAATAGTCCTTAAATAGTGTAAATAGATCAATAATCACTGCTATAAAAGTCTAGAAAGAAATATTAAAAACCCCACAGGAACGCATTACATGGCAAGCAGGGTAACCTGGAGAAACTTCAGAAACGGCACCTGCACGGGGCTTCGGAGAACGAGTTGGCTTACCTGCTTAAGATAAAAGCTTGGACAACGGAACATCAGTTTGCAGTGTGTACACTTTCTGGAGAAGTTGTCACACGTACTAACGAGTAAGGAATGAATGACAGAAGAATATGAGACCGTCAAAACCAGCGGAGACTTTTGTCAAATGTGCAGTCGGGCTGGGGCACGGCGAAGGCCAACACTGCCTGTCTTACAATCCGCTACTACCTCTTCCGGATGCATGCGGCACCACTCTTCCGACGACCCCGAGTCCCTATAAGGCTCTGTGTGATGTGAACCACGTACCCTTTACTATGTTTATCTTGTTTGTTTGTTTGTTTTTGTTTTTCCAAACCAAATATTCTGACCGGTATTCACAAACTTATATCCTATATTCCCAAGGAGAGGTTTGGGGGACTCCTAAACTTCTTTCATGTGACGGTAAGTTTCTATTTCCTAGTCTCACACTTATTCCTATTGCCTATTAGTAATAAATACACAATTAGCGTGGAATAAACATAGTGGGACACAGAGGGCTTGGCTCTGACAGTCAACACACACGTGTACATACTTGTATGTGAACAGTCCTCTCGCTAAACCACAGAAAAGTTTTCATGAAAGAAAATCAATCCAACTTGTAGCAGGCCTTTTTTTTTTTTTTGCATGCCAATGTAGTCATGTGTTAATTATATGCCCCATTGTTCCCATTTAGCCTATTACTGACAGCAATGAGTTGTATAAAGGCTGGAATCTATTTTACAATTATTCTTCTCAAACTACTAACATTATTTTGGGTATCCAGAAATCAAAAGGCTGTCAATATTTTTCAGTGAAAAACATTAAAACTAGATGGAGTAACACAGGTTCATAATCCCTGTGCTTTGGAGGCTGAGGCAGAAGAATCAAGAATTTGACGCTAATCCGGGCTGCCTTCTAAATTGGAGGTCAACCTGAACAACATAGTGAAACCTGACCTCAAATACACTTATGAGGGGCAGGATTCCAGGCTCCACAGTTAGGAGAGAACCCTGGCAATTCTTCCAGAGGACTGGACTGGGCTCCCACTATCCACATCAGGCTGTTCATAACTACATATTACTCCATCTCCATGGAACCTGACACCCCTACATACATGCACACACACACATGACAATTTAAAATAATAAAGGGTTAATAACAAAGGATCAGCCCTAACATACTGAGCAAAAAAATTGATGCTTCTGAGAAGTTTTGTGAGGATAAATCTATTATGAGGGCAAAGGCTTAAGTCGCTGAAACTCATCAGTATGAGAGTGTAAATATTAGTTTAATTTTAATTTTATATGGTCTATGTCTTGGTAAGAAAATCTGAACCTCAAAGCATTCTGAATTCTGAATGAATACTTATTCATTAAATAAGCTCTTTTGTAGGCTACATACAGGACACCATGAAAAAAAGTATATGTACATTATATATATATATATATATATGTATGTATATATATACACACGTATGTGTTTTCATACAGTTAATACAATGTTGTTTGCTATGACACCTAACCTTGTCTCTATTTACACAGTCACCAAGCCTATGCATGGATATTCTGGGCAAGAGTATTAGGCACAAGTGCTATGCCACAGAGAAGGTCAGGTTTCCACACAGTTCACAGTGTGACATCGGTTTCCAAACCTGAATCCTCCGAAAAAAAAATCCCTATCTATTAAAGCATACCCCTTTGTGTTCTATCTGATGGAACTGTGTTAAGAGAAAACAAGAAATCTTTCCAAATGATTCTTACAAGTGAAAGTCATGGAATCTTTCTGTAATCCAACAACATAAAATAATACTAAGTGCTATCTTGTTGCAGAAGTCAGGCGTTTGGAAAACATTTAGGCCAATGCATTTCTGTTTTGTTTACCTTACTGCAGCTGCAAAATTCTGCATTCTTAACAACAAAAAGTAAAACAAAATCTGCATGTAAACACAACATATACTAGGAATCAATCACGAAATATGAAATGTTTATAATTAAATATCATTTAAAATCAGTTAAAACTTCAAGATGTTTTTAGTGCAAAGGCTATTTGGTGGCATTTACTTATGAGAAAATCATGGGAATCAACACACAACTACCGGTCTAGTTGAGACTCGTAAGCAACTTTGACTGTGGCGCATACATATGGTGTTATGCTTTGTAGAGCACTGAATTATCTTGGCAAGAGCTCCTTTTCCATTCTTGGACAATAACACTGGAACAACTTCCCAAAACATGCAGCCTCTCCCTGGCATGAACACCCCATCCGTCTGCCCATTTGTTCAGAGAGATTCTTTCCCTTTTCCTGCGTAAACGAATTGCCAGTGTAGAGCTGCAAACAGTGGACCAAGGGAAGAAGATTCAGGTCTTACAAGAGGGCCCTCCATCCAGGTGTACAGTGTCTTTGGCATTGAGTGACATATTTTCACATCATTTCTGCAACGTCTTGCTGGTACGATGCTGCTGTCACACTTACGTTTCTCTAAATTTGCCTAAGTGGTCAAAAAGTGGTAAAATTCCACCCATGCGGTTTATTGAGTTTTATCCTAATGCCATTCAAAATAGTTTGGACTGTGCTTTTCTTAACTCACAATAAAATAACGTGTCCCCACACAACTCAGTCCCTCCCTTCCCGACCGGGGCACTGTTCATTCCCAGCTAGTCCCACATAACAAACTGGCTTTACCTCCTTAGATCAGCTCCTTCCTCTAATGCAGACAGCTTAATGGATTTTCGTTCTAAATAGAGTGTGGCCTGTTTCTGAGTGTTCATTTCAACTTTAGTTATTGTACAAATTACGTCCTCTCATGACAATGAACCACATTGACCACTAAAACTGAGTGGCCTAATCTATAACCCAAATTAGCACATTTTGCCTAGGCAGCAAAGTTTAGGTGGCTTTAGGTTCGCTCTCGACATATTATTTTGCAAAGCAAGTTCTCCATCTACTGGCAGGTCCCCATCCTGGTCCTGCCCTCTCATTACTAATTCGCTACATCCTTCTGTGCAGTATCTTTTAAAATAAAAACATGTGTACAAGAGGTGATTTTCTTCCTTCATCCCACACTATGTTACGGATGTTGGCTAGGTTTATTTTCTCCATTAATATATGAAATTACACCTTCGACTTGTCAATAAGAAAATTTGTTTTTGACTGCCGATGAAATTAAAGTAAATGAGAATACTAGGTATAGAAAGATGTCTGTAAATTATTAATGTTATTAATTACATGCAAAGGTAGTGAAGAATTGCCTGCACCTGTTACCTTTCCTGTAGACCTGTATCGAGGAACATAGTGGGTTTTCCCGGAGCTAAAGCTGTGGGTCCTCAGCTCTTTTTCTAATCCAGTGTTTGAGGACATCTGCAAGGTGACACTTCCCCCGTACAACTGTCTTTTGATCAGGAGCCATTAGTCTCCTCTTCTATCCACCATTACCATGAAAATATCCTCTTCCATATTGTCCTGCTGGTTCCTCTTTTATGTTCTACAGGTCCTTATAGCAGTAACTACTGGATTTAAAAAAAAAGGTAAATCTTTGTCTATAGAAATATTTAAAACTATTGGGGGATTTAGGAAGGTGTTTGCCATTATCACATAAGTATGCAAGTATGCACACCCACTATTTCTGTCTGCAAATTTCTCACATGCAGACCTTGCTGGTTCTTGCTCCTTGCATGTCTGTAACCTGGAACAGCCTCAGCAAGACTTGAAGATCCCTGTGGTGCCATGGGGGTTCCCTCAGAATTACTGCGTTTTTACAGCACAAGCGCTCTAATCTCTCTGTCTTACAGTTGAGAACTATGAAACTAATGAAGTGAGGAAAAAATTCTTTCCAAACAAATGCCCACCTGTTCCTTAACTCCTTTGCTGTCCCAGGACAGTGATGAGGCTGTCGAATGCGGGCATTCACTCCTGCAGTATGACATGGAGTAAAAACTGTGTGTATAAAGTACTCATGATAGCACCTGACCAACGGAAAACTGAAAACACTTGTATAGTGAGTTAAAAGGAAAACAGAAGATCTTGAGGCAAGGTTTCCAGTCCAGGGACTCAGGACGACCTGCAGAATCAAGACGACGGGTGAAGGCTGTGTCCTAGCAGGCTTGCAGTAATAATTGTTTCTCAAACTTTAAGTAGAAAATTGAAGTACAAAGTACGTAATTGATTAAATTTGTAATATTCCTCCATGGACTAAACTCCGGCTGTCTTAAAAACTGTAATTATTATGCACTTGATTATCAAATCACAGTTTTACATATGAGTTTCATCTCTGACAGCTCTGAAATACATGAATAATTTTCCTATATGTTGTTCTCTCTGAGTTCCACTCCAGATAAGCACACTCTAAGATAAGCACACAGTTGCTTCAAGGCACTAGCAGCATCTGAAGCCCAGAGGGTACATAGAACACTGAGTTGTTTTTGCTTTTGTTTTTCAGTAGGGTGTTGCTCAGTGCCCTCTGAGAGTTGCCAGCTCCATGGCTGTGGTGAGCAGTGAGCTGGAAGCTCATCACGTGCAGCCGCACTGGCTGACTCAGGGTTGAGAACCACCGCATTAGAAAAAGACATTGTCCTTCATCTCATTTCCAAAATCAATAGACAGTTCTCAAATTGAAAGGGAAAGGTCTTAGAAAATAAAAGAATAAACTATGTTAGCAAATGTTGGCACCTTGTTCTGGAGTCTAAGATTCAAAGAGTTATTCTGTTTCTCTTCAGTGAGTTAAACAACAGACAGTTTTAATAACAGTCTTATCAGGATGGATAGACACACATCTTTCCCAACTCATCACTGACACTAAACGGTATTTTAAATATAGAAATACCATAGCTCTTATTTGTAGATATTTAGGACACTTCCATTATTTTTTAATACCATAACAGATTGGAGGGTATAAGTATAAAAGAATAAAAGAGATGTGGTGGAGAGCATGAAAACTTCACTGATCAGGTGCCAATGATTTAAAATTTTTAAAAGGTCAATCCTGCCACCTAGTGGTTATACATAAAAATTCTGGCTTGAAAGAAATAGTTTATGAAATCTAAGTCATTTAAGGGTCTTTCATTGTGATTTTTGTTGTTGTTGTTTACAAAATTCAACAACAAAGCAGTGAGGATTAATGTCCCCAAGTTATGTCATTTGGAGTATTGACAGCATAGATAAAATTATGAGCATCATTCTAAACTTCACATGCTTTATTAAAATGGAGAAGACCATAAACGTAAATGTAAAACAGGCTAATATTTTAAATAATAATTATAGGCAATAGTCACGGTTTAGGGAAAAATCAAAGAGTTCTTGGATTAGATGTGGAAAGCCTAATCCATAGGAAAAGCTGAAAAGCTGGCATCATCATTGCTTAAAACCTTTGCTCTGTGGGAGATGATGATACTTCGTGCTGCTAAGAAAACAAAAGACAAGCTGTGGATGGATGGGGAAAAGGCACAAGCCCAAGAGAAGACCAGCACTGAGAATATATCAGGACCCTTAAAAGTACAAGCCTTGCGAAGGTGGCTGAGAAACAGATGTCACAAACTTGTCAGCAGTGAGGAGAGGAGATAACAAGTAAGACAGGAAGAGTGTTCAAAGTCAGCCACTAGGGCAGTGCAAATCACACCGAAAGGACACAACACACACACTCATCAGAATGACTGTCAGCGAAAATGTGTCTAATGTGCAGACAGGCTTATCAACACACACTGTGTATGTATGTATGTATGTATGTATGTATGTATGTATGTATGTATGTATGTATGTATGTATGTATGTATATACTGGAGAAGGAGGTCAGCCATGTCTCATAACCAAATTATCTTAGTTAGCTTCTCCAGTGAAGTGATGAATCACCAACTAAAAGCAACTTGGAAAACAAAGAGTCATTTTATTTCACACTTTACATTCTACTGTCACCAGACAGAAACTCAAGGAGAAAACATGGAGGCATACTGCTTACTAACTTGTTGTCTAAAGCTTGCTCAACTGCTTTTCTTCTTTCTTCTCTCTCTTAGAAAAAAAACAAAAACACAACTTTTTATTGATTCTCTGTTTCACGTCACACACCCCAGTCCCGCTCCTCTCCCCATGTGCTGTACCCATCCTTTGTTCTTGCAATCCCCACATAAAAAAAAGTACAAACAAACAAAGCACACAGAACATCCCCTTATAGAAGCTTTAGTGCTTCACAGTGAAGCGCAGGCCCACTCGCCTGGGCACTGTGGCCAGTGAGGGACAGGGCCAGCTCACCTACTTTCATGACCCAGGGGCCAGCTCCCCTGACTGACTGTTTTGGGTAGTGGGAAGTGAGGGAGCAGAGGGAGCAGAGGTGGGCGTGCCCCACCTCTCCACCCACAAGGGCACTACCTCTGCCCCTGTGCCACTCCTCTGCAGATCAGTGGCTGGGTTAGCTTCCACACGTTCATGCCCTAGGGCTGGCTCACCCACAACCCTGCCACCAGGGCCAACTCCAATGGGCACCGCATAGGGCCCGCTCTCGCAAGCGCTGCCTCTGTTGAAAGGTGGGGCAGACTCTCCAGAAAGCCAGAACCAGTGAGGGGCGGGGCCAGCTCTGCACAGCCCCTGGACATCCAAGTGATCCCAGCAGCTGACCAGGGACGTCTCCAAGTCCTGCATTGGTAACGTGAGACAGGGACCTTGACACTGGAGTCCTGGCACTGTCTGGCCACTACGTGGCTCTCAGAGACAGCGTGTACTGAGACCTCACCGTGGCTCCAGGCACAACCACTCACAGCAGGCTCCTCCTCTCCACCCTCAAGTCTCCAGTTCTGTCTCTCCCCGCACTGCTCAAGTTGCTCCACTTCTCATTCTCTCCCATCCGACCACCACATACCCACACTCTGTGGTGGCTTCCGCTGCAGGCTGTCCAAGTGGCTGGTGGGCCCTTGGGTGACATTCTACAGCAATGTTAGATGCCGTGGCAGCAAGAGAGTGTCTATGGGAATGGGTGTGGCCCGCAGGTCCGTCTTCCTCCTAGGCTGCACTGTGTGATTGTAGCTTGGGCTCCGTGTGTCTATGGCTGGCTGGTGCTGTGGGGCAGAGGGCGGCTCTGTGGGCATTTTTCCCTGCCCTCATGCTGTGCTGCCTGGATTTGATTTGATTTGATTTGATTTGATTTGATTTGATTTGATTTGATTTGATTTGATTTGATTTGATCTTTAGGTGTGCTAGGCATAAAACAGCTTTTTCCACCAAGCCAGGCATCAAGCTGGCTTGATGGACAAAGGACTGCCATCTCTTCTGCTCCTAACTGATATAAGAATGATACCCCCAACAAGGTGTCCCTTTGCTCGTTGCCGGAGGTGTTAACTTCTTTTCTTAAGCAACTCAGGGTATTGTCCACAATGAGCTTGGCCTTCTGCATCAATTAGGAATTTTAAAACTGCGCTATGTATACTGATACAATCATGGCACAACTGCTATGGAGGTAACCAGTGAATCTTTGGTTGGATTTAAGACCATTCCATGAGATGAAACCCATCCATGACACTGATTAAATGGCCAGGAACATAAGGCCAGATAAGTAGGCCCCAGAGGAAGCCTACTACAATTGTTCTGCTAAAGGAACACAGCAATAAAGTAACTCCTGATGAGATACGTCTGTACCCACAGACTGGTGCACCACTCAGCCCACATCACTGAAGCTGCTTGCAGTAGACAGTTGTTACCTCAAAAAACCCACAAGTGGAAAATACGCAGAGAGTAAGAGAATCTGGAGCCTCAATCCTAAAGAGGGTGTCTTTATTAACACCACACCCCTCCTTCAAGAATCAGGGCCCTATGAAGAAGAGACAGAAAGATTGTAAGAGCCAGAGCTGGTGGATGGTTCCAAGGAAATAATGTCTTCCAGACACGACAGGACTGATGGACATAGGAACTCAGAGACTGGTGGCACCCATAAGACCAGCACAGGTTCAAATCACAGCACTGTGAAAAGAAAATGGACACAAAATCTTACTTCTAAGCAAGAAGCCATTTGTGGTTGATACCTGATGGGAAAGGAAAAAATTAGTTTCCTCAGATGGAGTGATGTCAAATATATGAATCATATTCCGGGGCCAAGCCCTACACCCAGGATTAATTTGCCAACACACCATGGGCTCTGTGGCACATTTTGTTCTTTTACTTTGTTGTGTTTTGTCTTATTGATTTCTTATTTTAGTTTCTCTGTTTTAATTTTTGCTTTTTAAAAGATCTTCAGGAGTTATCTCCATCCCTGATCTCAAGCTGTCCTGTAAAGCAACAATACTAAAAACTGCATGGTACTGGCATAGAAACCGACTGGTGGATCAATGGAATCAAATAGAAGACCCTGAAATAAATCCACCCACTTATGGACACCTGATTTTTGACAAAGATGCCAAAACCATTCAGTGGAAAAAAAGACAGCATCTTTCAACCAATGGTGCTGGTCTAACTGGATGTCTACATGTAGAAAAATGCAAATAGATCCATACTTATCACCCTGCACAAAACTAAAGTCCAAGTGGATCAAAGTCCTCAATATAAAACCAGACACACTAAACCACTTAGAAAAAAAAGTGGGGAAGAGCCTTGAACTCATTGGCACAGGAGACAACTTCTGAACAGAACACCAACAGCACAGGCTCTAAGAGAAACAATAAATGGAACCTCATGAAACTGAAAAGCTTCTGTAAAGCAAAGGATACTGTCGTCAGAACAAAATGACAGCCTACAGATTGGGAAAGGATCTTCACCAACCCTATATCTGACAGAGGACTAATATCCAGTATATATAAAGAACTCAAGAAGTTAAACAGCAACAAATCAAGTAATCCAATTAAAAAAATGGAGTACAGAGCTAAACAGAGAATCCTCAATAGAGGAATATTGAATGGCAGAGAAACACTCTGATATGTTCAACATCCTTAGTCATAAGGGAAATGCAAATCAAAACGATCCTAAGATTTCACCTTACACCCATCAGAATGGCTAAGATCAAAAACTCAAGAGACAACACATGCTGGAGAGGTTGTGGAGAAAGGGGAACCTTCCTCCACTGCTGGTGGGAATGTAAACTTGTACAACCACTCTGGAAATCCATCTGGCGCTTTCTCAGGCAACTATTTTTTTTCCATGTTTGTCTGTTTCTGAGAGTGAGAAAAAACATGAAGTTGGACAAATAGAAAGGTGGGAAGGGTCTTGAGGAGGAGGGAGTTGGGGGAAAGAAAAGAACACAAGGAAAATACATTGTATGAAAATATCTCAATCGTTTTTAAAGGAATTAATAAAATGCCCCACAGATAAGTTCATAGGCCAATGTGATGGAAGCAATTCCTTAATGAGATTTTCTTTCCTAGGTGACTCAAATTTGTGTCAAACTGACAATAGATAGATAGATAGATAGATAGATAGATAGATAGATAGATAGATAGATAGATA
>NW_026585644.1:4976780-4998257 GCF_907164565.1 Psammomys obesus | reverse complement strand
ATAGATAGATAGATAGATAGATAGATAGATAGATAGATAGATAGATAACCAGCACACACATACAGCATTGAAATTGTATTCCTGATTACTTATCCTACAGTTTAAAATAAAAGATATGTGTGTGCATAAAAATCCATAACAAATGTTCAAAGTTCGTGATTGCAGAAAGCTGGACCCTTTCCATGGCAGCAGGTATACAAATGATAATACATTCATACTTCCCAATGCCACTTAGAAATAAACATGAGTCAAGTGTTTACACACAGCAATCTAGATGAGTCTCCAGGAAATTGTCCTGAGTGGGAAAAAGTTGATTCCAAGAGTTGATTATTCACTTTGGTTTATTGAGTATGTTTGGAATGAAAAGATATAAAATAGGAAAATTAGCATGTTAGTACTAGAGTTAAGAATGGATGAAGTTTTCAGGGAGAGAGGTAGAGAAGGCTGTGAAAGGGCAGGATAAAGGGATGTCTAGGGATGAAACTGTTCTGTATCTTGACTGTCTTTGTGGATCCCTGAGTTTATACAAGGGAGCCTAGGACAATCTGGGTATGGTCAATAGACAGTATCAAGGTTAATGCCCTGGCTTTGTTCTGTTAATGTTCTGATAATGTGTGACAGTTTTACACGATGTGTCCATTAAGGAAGACCCATAAGTAACAAATAAATCATAAGTAACAAAATACGTCTGTGTCATTACCTACAATTGCACATGAGCCTGCAACTATCTCAAAATAAAATGTTCATTCTTTAAGAACATGACTCTGCCCCCTAGCTGCTTCAGACTAACAATATGGTCTAAAAGGCTAAAAGAGCATAGGGACTATCCCATTTTAAGGCAATTCAAATCATCTGGCATATGTGCTCTCACATCTGTTGGTAAACGATTTTTATAGCTTCAAATCAAATTTTGAAAACTTTCTGAATTGAGTGCTGCAGTTTTTAGACATCACAGCGGAAGAGTTGAGTTAAAACAGAGGGCAGTGTCTGGATTTGAGGAAATGGCTAGGATTTTTAACAGTCGCTCTGTAACTAAGTTCAGAATCCAAAGGTGTTGGTTATGTAGTCAAAAGCCAACGGTAAATGTGGGGAGCTGGTCAGAACCCAGACCGCTGTGCTGTCAGTGTGAACTGGAGAAATGCAGAAGCAAGCGAGATTGTTGTTTGGTTCATCACTCTCTTACAGCCTGCACGTTGTCTGACACAAGCCAGGCCTCATGGGATCCTTGGCATCCCCATGTCCTTTGCTGATCAGTCAGTAGGGAGAAAGTGCGACTTGTACTTGCCATTCAGAGGCTGTGACTGACAGCTGCCACCTTTGCTGTTGCTGCTATTCGTGTCACAATATTTATTCCTATTGTTATGAGATAAGAGGGGAGGCCTGGATATGCTTAAATGCTGATAAGGAGAAACCACGAAGCTGAAGGTGATAAGAAAAAGAGAGGGAAAGCAGAGCACCACAGATGGGAGAACAAGTGAGGGTCAGCTTCTATAAGACCCCCACACGGCTGCGAGGAAGTGAGAAAGACAGGAGTCAATTCCAGTCCGGAGGCAGAAAGAAGGCATAGGTTTTGTCTGAAGGGATTTGCTGTACTTATGTTGACTCAACCATTCAGAATATAGTTTTCAGCATGGACCCAGGTATGTTATAGATAAAAGAAAAAGGGAAAATAGACTTAAGCTACAAACTAATGCAAGAAGGCAGACAGTAACTGTGAAATGGGCGCATTAGGTTTGGGTATGATTTTGTTTATCTGATTTTTTTTTATTCAAGAGAAAAACTACTGTAAGTATTCTACAACCTAGCACACATTAAATGGGCATCTGAATAGCAGACAATGCATCCACATAGTTTTTTTTTTCCTTTTTAAAATTTAATTTATTTATTATTTATTACAATTTTTGTATCCCAGCTGTAGCCCCTCCCTTGTCTCCTCCCAGTCCCACCCACCCTCACTCTTGTCCCTCTAAGCCCCTCCCCTAGTCCACTGATAACAGAGGTCCTTCTCCCCTACTATCTGACTCTAGATTATCATGTCTCATCAGGACTGGCTGCATCATCCTCTTCTGTGACCTGGCACAGCTGCACCCCCAAGGCGGAGGTGATCAAAGAGCCAGCCATTGAGTTCATGTCAGAGACAGTCCCTGTTCCCATTACTAGGGAACCCACATGGAGACTGACATGTCATGGGCTACATCTGACCAGGGTCTAGGTCCTCTTCATGTATAGTCCTTGGTTGGAGTTCAGTCTCTGCAGGACCCCCTGGGCCCAGATTTTTTGCTTCTGTTGTTCTCCTTGTGGAGCTCCTGTCCTCTCCAGGTCTTTCTATCTCCCCATTCTTCCATAAAATTCCCTGAACTCTGCCCAAAGTTTGGCTATGAGTTTCAGCATCTGCTTTGATACCCTGTTCGGTAGTGTATTTCAGAGGCCCTCTGTGAAAGGCTCCTGTCCTGTTCCCTGTCTTCTCCCACTTCTGATGTCTATCCTGCTTGCCCTTCTGAGCGAGGATTGAGCATCTCCCCTACGGTCCTCCTTGTTGAGCTTCTTCAGGAGTATAGATTTTAGTATGTTTATCCTATATTCTATATCTAATATCCACTTGTGAGTATATCTTTTGATGTATGTTTACACGTTCCCACTAGGTGTCAGCATGACACAACAGAACTTCTGCTTCCTACTTTCAGTGTCCCAAATCTACTGTGGTACTTGTCTCTACACACAAGAGAAATTGGCAGAATGAGTAAATGAAACGAAAACCTTATTTCCTTCGTGGTTGACTCTTCCTCCAGTGAATTTTCGGAAAATTCGCTGTTAATAAATGCACACATTGCATCCTAGGATCTTCTTCCAAAAGCTGTGGAAGCTAGCTTGTGTAGTCGTGCATGCTCGTAATCCCAGCACTCCAGTCTGCTCTGTTCCAATCCTATCTTAGAGAAAACAGTGGTGAGAGCAGCGGGGGGCTCCTGAGGAGGGCCTGACTGCCGCTCTGTGTGTGTGAGTCCTTGGAGAGAAGTGGCACAGGCACTAACTCACTGTGAATGCTTGCGCTTTTTCTCAAACCCTGCCCACTGAAAAGCCCTTGGAATGTCTCCCCTGTCTTCCCTAGCTGTGTCTCCTTATGAGAAAGCAAGCCTGAACACACTGCTTGCCACGTTGTTTCAGTAATACTGCTAGTTACTGTGTCAAATACTGTGTGGCTGGGACTCTAGAGAGGAACGCCTTTGTTACTGCGCTGCTCCTCCATCCACAGCCAGCATGCGGTTTTCAGAACCTTGACTGTGAAACAAGTCAATGTTCTGGCCCCTTCTGTAGGGATACCCCCTTTTGTCCCACAATGGAGCTGTGCCTGAGGAAAAGCCCCAGGAGCAGTTAGAAGGGAAGCAAGTGAAACAGCGGTACTGACAAAAGCGCTAAGCAGGTTTTCCACCTGATTTGCTTCACAGACAATTGCCAAGGGGGAGGAACCGGAAGTTCTCCCCACCCCGCCTTTCGTTGGGAGCTCTTCCCAGGTGTTGCGCAAGACTCCACAGGACTCTCTGAGCATCATGCCACTGGCCAGCTGTGGCAATTCACCCATAGAGGTGTATCTGTGAACATGATCAGGGGATGCTCAGAATTGCTATAGGCAACACAAGTCTCCATCCTGGGCCTCGTAAATAGCGTCTACCGTGGTCTGGCAGCACACCGCAGGCATCACCACGTGACAGGGCCTGAATTCGCTAATCTTGGGTAGATGGCAGCTGTCCTTCTTCACCCCAGTATCCACTGTCAGACATTTTACCTCAGTTTGTGGTAGGGAGACACTGATTTGCCCCACCTTATTAGCTGTTACATTACCTGCTCATAACTTACTTACAGGTTATGTATCTCCTCACTTATGGGAGCTTGCATTAACCTACTGAAGCTTTAAGCTCCCAGAAATGAAAGAGGGGTGTGTAGTGGTTATCTACATCACAGAGTAATGGGGACCTGACAAGGCCACTGGGGCCGGTTGCTCTTTAGCTCTTCCGCAGTCCACCTGCCTTTCACTTGCGTTCTTCTAACCATGTCCACCAGTTTCCCTGTTAAACCAGCACAGCTTTATAGGAGAGTGGCTGGAGTTAGAATTTCTGCATCCAACTGAAACACTCTAACCTTTCAAATAGATTTCTAAGATGCAACATTCACTTTCAAAGATTTAAGAGTGTTTCTTTTCAAAGACTATTTCAAGCCTTGCCAATGAATACCACACTCATCAGCACAACAGCTAGTCAACTTAGCTGAAGATAAATACTCTCAGGTCCAACAAATGTCCGCACCAAAGAGAAAGGAAAGTAAGTCCTGTGGCTGGTTTCAGAGACGTGAAGGTGCTGAATTCTTAACATTTATGTATTCATGTTTCCTAAGTAACATTTTAATATTTATACATTATACTACATTTTAGGATGATTAATTAAATTAAAAATATTTTTCTAACATTTTAATGTCAACTTCTTCATGCTTGGAGCTTTCTTCACTTTTCTAGTAGCAAATTACTCCCTAATATACTATGCTTATTTAAACCTGAAAGCATTAATACATTTTGACAATCTGACAAGCTAACATAGAATGAGGAAATTAAATGGCATGCTTCTCAGCTGTGAGTTATGATGAGATTCCTGCTTGCATCTTCAAATAGTTTATATTAATTATATCATATGCTCTTATTGTCTTGCTACAAAGATGGGATGATGCTGATTTAACAAATCAGAAGCATGTTTTCTTATAATGATCAACATGAGTGAATAATTTTGATAGAGTGACGATCTTAAATGAATTTGCATTGTTTCACTGTGCTTTGCAAAATATAAAAGGTAAATTGGTGTAGATGTGAAATGGAAGACACAGTCCTCAAGAGAGGCTCCTATAACTCTAGCACAGCTGGTGTGTCGTTCAGAGAATCCAGTGAGGACCTGAAGCTGCCTGGCTATTCATTCATGGCCCACTTTACCTCAGGCCATTCAAACAATTGCCCCATGTTTTAGCTTACTCACATCAATAATGAAAGTAATAGTATTTCCTCCAAGGGTATTTCTGAAACTAAGTCACATATGTAATTATCTGACAAGGGGTACTACACACCTGTGAAGGCCTGTGGGGCGATGAAATAGAAGGGTTAATTTGCAGACAGCATGGGAGAATTCCTGTGCATCTTCAAGATTCCATTCAATGCTTTGGTAGTTTGGGTAAAATGAACTCCATTTTCCTTAAAGTGGGTCACTTTTCTGATGCCCTAACACAGCACGACCGAGTTGAAGCAAAATCATGAGAAGAAGAGACCGCAGACCTTCAGAACTCCTGTTGCTTACTGTTTTGTGTTCATCGGAGAATTCTCCAATGACTTTCAAAATGTCCAAATAAAAGAAAAGGCTTTGTTTTTAATTTTTAGTATGTGATGGTTAGGGTTAATTCTGTCAGCTTGACAGAATCTAGAACCATCTGAGTATCAGGCCTCTGGGTATGCCTGTAGAAGAATATCTTGATTATGCCAATGATGTGGGAATATTCATTTTGACTGTAGATGGGACCATTGCCTAAACAAGGGATCCTGAACTGAATATAATGTCCAAAGCAAGCCAGGCACTGGTATGCATTCATCAGAATTATGCTAGTGTTTTTCTACATTCTGTGGGTCTTATCTCCACTCTGTTGGTGTGTAACTTGTGAGGCATACTGTTTGTTTTTTAACTTGACAAATCCCATTTGTTTAATTTTAGCTTCCGTGACACATGCTTTTGGATTTATGTCTCCTCCATGTCTTTTTCTCTGAATAAGACCATTAATAACATATAACCATCTCCCAATGACAATAAAAATTCATAGCCTCCCCCCCCAAAAAAAAAAATCAACCAATCTCCAACAATCCAGATATACAATTTTTGGTCATATACGCAAAGGAATTAAAATCCTACCACAGGGACACTTCTCAACCATATTCATTGTTCTTGTATTCATAATAGTCAGAAATTGGAAAGAGTTTACATGTCTATCAATGGATGAATGCATAAAGAAAATGTGGCACATTTGCACAATGAACTATTACTCAACTGTTAAAAAAATAAAAAAAGTAACCATAAAATTCACAAGCAAATGGATGAAGCTGGAGAAAATTTATCCTAACTGAGGTATCCCAGAACCAAAAGGACAAATATTATATAGATCCACTTATATGTGGATGTTAGCTTCTAGTCTTTGATAAGCAGGCTACAGCTGATATAACGACAGAGGTTGGGTAGAGTAAGGGACTATTGGGGAAGGAAGGAGCTCCGGTGGAAGGGGAAATGGAATATATACTTGAATGGACATGGTAAGGGTGGGCAAGCAGAAGGGGAGAGGAGAGGAGAGTAAGGGAGGGAATTCAGGGAAAAAAACTAAAGCTAAGGGTCATTTGAGAGGGAACACAGCAGAAGCTTCTTTACACATACAAACATTAAAGTAAAATAAATGGAATCATCAATTGGTGGGCAAGACAAAGCTCCACATTGACCTCTCTAACCACCAAATGAAACCGCCCATCCTGGAAATGTGTTATGCGAGAGTTGATGGTGAAAGGGTCCTTACAGAAACCCCAAACTACCCAGCCTATTGACAAGGCTATTGGTGGCTCTCCACAACTGACGGTAAGGACCTGTTGCTGAAGAGAACACATATATGATCCACAACTGATGGTAAGGGCCTGTTGCTGAAGAGAACACATATATGATCCATTTAAGTTGAGCTGGTGCCTACACAGAGTCTTCACCCCTACTGACTGGTGTTCATGGCACTGACATCTACTCTGCATATTACCAGAGGGGAAAGGTAAACACTAAACCCAGCTACAAACCCTTTGATCTCAGTGGTTACCCGCCTGCAAGCTATGCTTGGTAACAGAAGCTGGGGGAGTAACAACAGCATCTGTTTGGACTTAAGGCCATTCTCTATGAGATGAAATCCATGCGTGACACTGGACAAGAAGCCAAGAACTGGGCCAAGATAGGCCAGTGACCAAAGGGAAAACCAAATACTGCTGTTCTGCCAAAGGAACATGCCAATAAAATGGCTCCTAATGACATTCTGCTATACTCTTAGACCAGTGTCTTGCTCAGCCATCACCAGCGAAGTTTCCTCCTATAGTAGATGGAAACAAATACAGAGACCTAAGACTGGACAATTGCAGAGAGTGCGAGACCTTGGACATTCAGTCCTAAATAAGATATCTCATCAGATCCCTGTGCTCGGGGCTCAGGGAATTTTGTGGAAGAGGAGGCAGAAAGATTGTAATGACCAGTGGAAACAAAGACACCTAGGAAACAAGGCCTTCTAGACTCAACAGGGTTGGTGCACATATAAACTCAGGGAGATTGTGACAGCATGGACAGGACCTGCTCGGATCTAAGCCAGATGGGGTGTCAGGGCTGAGGAGAACAAAACACAGGCAGCATCCTTACAATAAAGGAAGCCATCTCCATTTTACCCTCTGCTGCCAAAGTAAAACTGACTGTCTCCAACAGTTTCACGGGATATACAAACCACACTTAAAGGCAGGCTCCATGCCCAGTAGCACAATGGTCAACAAAAATGAACTCAATTGTATTTTTGGAGGATTTTTGTCTCATAATGGACATTTTTTAAACCTCACAGGCCTTTTGCTTACATATTATAGTTTCTCTGATTTTGTGGGGTTTTTAAGGATTTCTGTGTGTGAGAGTGCGTGTGTCTTTGGCTCTGTTTGGTCTTCTCTGTTTGTTTTGGGGGTTTGTTTGTTTGTTTGCTTTTAAATTTACCTGTCTCATTTCTGATGAGAAAGAGAAAGAAAGGTGTGGATTTTGATGACAAAGAATGATCAGGATTTGGGTGGGTTGGGAGGTGGAGGAAATCTGTGAGGACTCAGAGAAGGAGAAAGCATGATCAGAATATATTGTATAAAAATCTATTTTAATAATAATGGATATCTGTGTATATATAAAACATACAGTGTGTCACAGAGTTGTTCTACTTGCTACAGTGAACCAAAACCACACACTCAATTAATGACATAGGAGCAAGCCTATGAGCGGTAGTGGACCCGGGGAAGCTATCACAGTTAACTTTTAAAGAATTCTTAACATATAAAATTAATATTACTTCTGATTCCTTTGGCTCAATGGAATCAATACACAGATACCAATGTGTTTTTCCATACATTTACAGAGAAGAGGTTTGTAAAATATGGGTTCAATAAGAAGAAACCAGAAGCTTACGGGTGTTAGCTCTATCTGTTAATGATTGTGTGTCAAGGGTATTGTGTCGTGTTAAAGGATATCTAGCTCAGAGTTTCTTGGAAGGCGATGTTTTCCAAGGCAGCAGCAGAAGCACCTCATGTTACTCTAAGAGGCTACAGTGAATTCCCAGCACATTAACAGCAGCTAATAATGTAGCTACCTGTGGCCAGATGTAAACCAATGCCTGGAAAACGTGTTGACTGTGAAAGTCTACAAGTTATTACCCAAAAAGGATAAGTGTGTCAGGTTCCTGCTTGAAGGAACTAGCAAGAAGTATCTGAAAGACTGTTGAGCTCAGTCATCTCCAGCCATGGCTCATCCCTTGAGGTGTCACATAGGCCAAAATTCCATCAAGCCTCTCAGAATTACCCTGAATATAATTTTAGAGAGTGTTATTAAAATGATTGCTTCACTTTAGTAGAGTTAATATTGAAAAGGTTTTCACTGGGGCACATGCATTGTATAATTTGAATAATATGTTTGCATAGTTCATTCCCTGGGAAAATACATAACAGCAATTTTGTCTGAATGATTGTAAAGCACAGTAATTAAAACTAGTCAGGAATCCCTTGAGCAGCATTCAAGTTGTATGCAGTTCAGCTTCTAAGCTGTGCTTCTGTGTGGCCCTGAGGACCAAAGCTAGAAAGAAGAGCCATTGGGTCCAAACTGCAGTCACTGTGCACCTCAGATTTATAAACGTGGTTATGAAAACAATTTTTGGTGTTTAAATTTCCTTTGAAAATATCGATAATCACATTAACTCTCCCACAGAATGTTGGCAGGACCGACTAAACTAGCACAAACAAAGCTCATAGAAATGGCAGAACATCAGAAGCGAAGGGGAGAAATGAGCAATTTTCATTTATCTGGTAATCTTTTCAAAAAGTCAGGAGAGGTTGTCAATGTGCTAATATCCTTAATCCTTCAACTATTTACCCTACAATTTAGTTTAAATAATTTCCTTCTTAGGTATTAAAGCTTCTCCATGAAGAATACAATAGTCAAGAAGATTTAATGTCTAGAACAATGTGCACAGTTGATGATATAAACATCAGTGTTGGAGCCTCAAATGAACCGTAGTGCAAAAACACACGCCCATAAGTATAAATGTCTTATTTGGGCAACACTATATTTATGGGAAACCATGATCAAATGTTTACAATAGTGAAAAGGAAATGCTGTTCCTAACCAGTGCTGGTAGAGTGTGGTGGGCCAGCATGGGAGCCAGTGGCTGATCTCCTGGGAAAGTTTCTGGTATTGTGAGAAAATTGTATTTGGAGTCAAAGTTCCCAAATAAAGATAAGGGAAGAATACAGTATATGAAACTTAAATATTAAGAAGACATATATAGGACTAAGTCATCAAAATAGGGTATCTTAAAAAGGTGATTTCGAAACTCATTGAAATAAGAAATTTTTTTTTAACAAGGATGCTCTCAATAGTAAGACAATAATAATGTGAACAGATTACAGAAAACAAGCTGTTCTCTGGCCATGTTATATATTTATAATTTCAACTCTTTTTATAGATGTTTAGTAAACTTCCAGATTCATGAAACAAAATATCTGTAAGAAGACTATTAGAGTGTAATAACACTGCCACAGTTTAATTTTCACAGCAGTAGTTTAGCCATTGCCAAAGTGCTTTGTCTTTCGTAGACAATGGCACACATTCTTTCATAGAAATAATGGATTTTTTAAAATTTAGATATAGAGGTAGTCTTTCTTTGTATTTACTAACTATTAACTGAGCATTTTATATATTCTAGATCTGTTGTTAGAAAAACTGATGTACACAATATTTTATTTTTATTAAGCAGATCCTTTCTCAAGGAAAGAACACTGTGAGACCAAGATTCTAATGCTGAATGAAATAACAGAGGAAGAGGGCCAAAATGGGAGGAAGAAAAGAGAGCAGGTGAAGAGAGACACATGAGCTGCTTCCTCATTGTAGGAACCATTTAAGGTATACATGTAGTCCTGATACAAGGCACAAGTCTAAACATAATAAAGGCAATACACAGCAAGCCGATAGCCAACATCAAATTAAATGGAGAGAAAATCAAAACAATTCCACTAAAATCAGTGACAAGATAAGCCTGCCCACTCTCTCTGTATTTCTTCAAAATAGTGTTTGAAGTCCTAAATACAGCAATAAGATAATTAAAGGAGATCAAGGGGAAAAAATGGGAAGGAAAAAGTCAAAGTATTGCTATTCACAGATGATACAATAGTACATGTAAGTAACTAAAAAAATTCTACCAGAGAACTCCTACAGCTGGTAAAAACTTTCAGCAAAGTGATTGACTACAAAAATAACTTCAAAAAAATCTGTATTCAAACACTAAAAAGGATGAGAAGGAAACTAGGGAAACAACGCCCTTCACAATGGCCACAAATAATATAAAATATCTTAGTTGGACTCTAACCAAGCATGTGAAAGACCTGTATGACAAGAACTTCAAGTCTCTGAAGAAAGAAATTGAAGAAGATATCAGAAGATGGAAAGATCTCCCATTCTCATGGATCAGTAGGATTAACATAGTAAAAATAGCCATCTTACCAGAAGCAATCTACAGATTCAATGTAATTACTATTAAAATACCAACACAAATCTTTACAGACCTTGAAAAAACAACTTTCAACTTTATGTGGAAAAATGAAAAACCCAGAATAGAGCAATCCTGTACAAAAAAAGAACTTCTGGAGGTATCACCATCTCTGATATCAAGCTGTACTACAGAGCAATAGTAATAAAAACGGCATGGTGCTGGCATAGAAACAAATTTGATTCCATTGATCCTACAATGGAATCAAATCAAAGACCTAGACCTTGCTGGTCTAACTGGATATCTACATGCAGAAAAATAAAAATAGATCCATATTTATCACCCTGCACAAAACTCAAATCCAAGTGGATCAAGTAATTCAGCAGAAAACCAGATACACCAAATCCAATAAAAGTGAGGAATATCTTTGAACTCATTATCACAGAGACAACTTCCTGAACAGAACACCAACAGCTCAGGCTCTAAGAATAAGCAATAAATAAATGGATAAAAGTTTCTGTAAGGCAAAAGACACTGTCAGCAGAACAAAACAACAGCCTACAGAATGGGAAAATGCCTTCACAAGCCCTATATCTGACAGAGGGCTAATATTTAGGACTCAAGAAATTAGACATCAACAAACCAAATAACCCAATTAAGAAATGGGGTACAGAGCTAAACAGAATTCTCAACAGAGAAAACTCTAATGGCCGAAAAACACTTAAAGAAATGTTTGACATCCTTTGTCATCAGGGGAATGCAAATCAAAACTACTCTGAGATTCCATCTTACACATGTCAGAATGGCTAAAATCAAAAACTCAAGTGACAGCACATGCTGGTGAGAATGTGGAGAAAGGGAAACCCTTCTCCATTGCTGGTGGGAATGTAAACTTACAACCACTTTGGAAATCAATCTGGCACTTTCTCAGAAAATGGGGAGTAGTTCTACCTCAAGACACAGCTATACCACTCACTCCTGGGCATATACCTGAAAGATGCTTCACCATACCACAAGGACATTTGCTCAACTATGTTCTGGCTTTATTCATAATAGCCAGAAACTGGAAACAACCTAGATGTCCCTCAACCAAAGAACAGATCAGGAAAATGTGGTACATTTACACAATGGAATACTACAGACCTGTTAAAAACAAGGGCATCATAAAATTTGCAGGGAACTACAAAATTCAATCCTACAAAATTTGCAGGATTGAACTACAAAATATTCAGAGTGAGGTAACCCAACCCCAAAAAGACATACATGATATGTACCCATATATAAGTGTGTTGAGAAATTCTGCTGCTAAGGTCGCAGTCTGCCATTATCAGAAAGCCCTGAGCTCGCTGCAAAATGGAAGCCTCTCTTTGTCAGCAAGGCTTTCTCTTCTCTGCCTGGGGATTCCAGACCCCCACACACTCTGCCTGAAAATGTCACATAGTCTTTAGGGAAATTGCTGGTCCAACTCTCTTTCTCCAAGTGAAGAACCCATTCAACAAGCACCTGGGACTCCTGTAGTGTCTCCCCATGCAAATGAAGCACCTCAGTACCTTAGCCCTTCAGGAAATGTCCTTTGCCACCGTGAATATCCCTATCCACCTCTCCAAAGTTCTAAATAACCCCCATTCACCCCAATAAGATTGATCTGACTCCCCAAAGCTGATCCCGGAAGGTCATTTCCGCTCATGCTCCTAGGCCACCGAATCTCCACTTTGTCACTTCTGCTCCCTTGTTCCTGAGACTCAGTGGCCAACAACCTCAGGAACGAGGGAGAGCCTCATAAGTATATTTTAGCCATCAAGTACAGGATAATCATGCTACAATCCACAGACCCAAAGAAGCTAAGTTACAAGAAGGCCCAAGGGAGGATGCTTGAATCTCACTCAGAAGGTGAAAGAAAAAGTAAAGCTTGGAGGTAGATGGATGGAGGGAACTGTGTAGGAAAGGGGCTGTGGAGGAGAAGTGGGGTGGACATTAGAAGTATGGAGATTGGAAGAGAGGGCCAGGTGAAAGAATGGAAATCAGAGGTGGGGCCATCTCTGGGACATGTCAGAGACCTGGGATAGGAGAGGTACCAGAGAGTCTTTGGGGGACACCCTGGCTGAGACTGCTAATGGTGGCAGGGGATATGGAGCCCCAAGCGGCCACCTCCTATAGCCAGGCAGGAATTCCAGTGGAAGAATGAGGAAACCAACTTACCTACAAAACTGTCAACTCAAAATTTGTCCTTCCTACAAAATGAGCAGGTACAAACATGGAGCAAACATTGAGGGAATGGCCAACCAAAGCCTGTCCCTACTTGAGGCCCATCACATGGGAGAGATCCAATCCCTGACACTAAATGTTACGCTGCTGTGCTTGTAGACAGGAGCCTAGCATAACTCCTCTGAGAGGCTTCACCCAGCAGCTGATGGAAACAGATGCAGAGACTCAGGCCAAACATTAGACAGAGCTATAGGAGTCCTATAAAAGAGCTGGGGTGGGGGCGAATGATTGAGGGAGCTGGAGGGGTCAAGGACACCACAAGAAGACCTACAGAGTCAACTAACCTGGGCCCGTGGGGACTCCCAGAGGCTGCACCACCAGCCAAAGAGCATGCATGGACTGTCCTAGGCCCCCTGAACAGATGTACAGCTTGGTCATCATATGGATCCCCCAACAACTGGAGCGGGCCCCTCTCTGACTCTGATGCCTGCCTTTGGATTCTGTTCCCCTAGCTAGGCTGCCTTGTGTGGCCTCAGTGTTGGAGGATGCGCCTGGTCCTGCAGCGACTTAATGTGCCAGGGCAGACTGATACCCATGGAAGACCATCTCCTTCTCTCAGGAGAAGAAGAGAGAAGAATGGGGTTGTGTGTGAGGGGGGTGACTGGGAGGAGGGGGCTGTGATCAGGATATAAAGTTAATTAATAGAGAAGAAAAGATAGAATTGTGGAGTACATATGTGCCATATGGAAGATTAGAGAAGTAATATGTGCAGCTACTTCAAGAAACTATGGAAACATCAAGATAATTACCTCATCCTATCAAAAAAGACTGATGACTCTATCCAGGATCCTTTACTGAGCCCTGAAAATGATGCATCACTGTACAATAGTCATTACGAGTAATGATTAGCTTGAGTCTATATTCTTGGAAGCGTCTGATTCAAGACAAGAATTCCCACGCAGATACTTTTATTAATACTAAAGATGTGGGGACTGTAACCAAGGGAATACTCGAGATGGCAAGCGCTGTATGCTGCACAGTTACATGACAAGGGCCGTGAGGGAATGAAGAACGAACAAAGGGGGACACACAGAAATGCTAGGATCCAGACAACTGGGCTTCCTCCATCAGAGGACGCAGGAGCGCAGGCACAGCAGAGGACGGTTAGCCTGTGAACAGAGGGCAGGTATGGTCATTACATACAGCTGAAGAAGGCAGCAGGCTTAGGTAATCCTGGTAGGAGCAGTCTCTGTAGAGAGCAGGTTTGAGGCTGAATGCTTCCGGAGCGATGGCAGGAATTTTCCACAAACTGCTAACATCACCTCGGAGACCAGAGACTTTGCCATCCCTCTGAGCCTCACCCAGAAAGAGGGAGTTGGCATTTTCGCCTGAGTCTTTGATATAGCTGGCTCTTCTCCACAATGCACACCTACTGAGGCCTTCACAGGATCCGTTACTTACTCGTTAGCACTGTATGACAAAAGGGCGAGAGCTGCTTTCTGCTGTGAAAGTCACTCTGAAGTATGCTAGACGTGAAACAGACGGAGAGTGTGGGCACGGAACGTTAGCTGGCGTTCCTACATTTAAGTGCAAAAAAAAAAAAAAAATATGACCTGTCTATAAAATAACCAGTAGCAGTGTCAAATTGACAGAGAGAAAGGTTGACGCGACATTCCCGAATACTCATTTTTCCTTACTGCAGTTTGATGCTACACAGCCATCATTTTCCTTGCCTCTGCTATGGCTCAGTCCCAAATCAACTCACATGCTACCCACCCCTCGCGGGGGGCTTTTATGTAATAACCTGACCTCTCCTCTGCTAGTAAAAGGTGGGGGGAAGAATTGTTTGTTTTTATTTTTTCTTGAGCTTGGTTCTGATTTCACTTTCATTCTCCCAGAAGGCAGTAAGTTCATGCCAGATTAGCACCCAGGTGGACAGGATTTTTCTCATTTTCTCTAGCAATTTTTGGAGTTTCTATAAAGAACAACAACAAAAAAGGCATGTCAAGTCAAAGAAATGGTATTTGTAAGAAGAAAGAACTATCAGACTTAAAAGATGACATAGAAAAAAACAGTAGTGAGAACTGTAAAGCTCTCTCTTCTGGAGCAAGAAGTTGTTAGAGAAGGTGGCTTTAGAGTGATTAGGAGCAAATTAAAAATACAGAAAAGGCAGTAGAAAGGGTAGAGAAAGAAAAAGAAAAAAAAGAATAACTATCAGAGACTGCATAAATGGAGAATTTGCTAATGGGAAAGTCTCTTTAAAAAGCCAAAACAAATTAAATTAAAAAATCTGAATAAGTGACAACTGAAATGAGAAAGGACTCACTTCTATTTTTATTCATTATTTTGAGGAAACCTAGTAAGAGAACACTTGAGTTATATCCAGGCCCAATGATAAAATGTTAACTCATCCTATTTCATATGAGAAATGAAAATGAATGAATAAATAAATAAATCACATTTTGCTAGGACTAGAACCATGGATCATCAGATGCTACAGAAATTTCCTTTCGTTCCTTGTGGTTTTGACTATGATTCATACTTTAGGAAACAGCCACCTGAATTGTCGGTAGCGTCTCAAAGCTGACCATACCACCATGAGCCACTGCTTCTCCTTCCTGTCTCAGGGAAGCAGCTTAAGCCAAGGACAAAGACAGAACTCTTGCACCCCCAGCTAAGGAGAGTGAAGTATTAGTGTCACGCTAGACACTATTTCACCAGGTGCTCCTGTTAAAGGAGCATGGAAGAGACTCAATAAAATTACTCCAAAAGGGCAGAGCTGTCTGCAAAGAGAGTAAGCAGGTGTTTGACTGCCAGGTTACACAACAGCCTCAATGCCCATCTCTCATCTCCTTGTGGGAATGAACATTGGAGTCAGGTAGCAAGGAGAGAGCAATCAGGGTTCACAAACATTAGCCATGCCTGTCTCTCCAGCTAGTGGGGAAAATTCACTTCAGATGCATTTTCCTTTATTTAACATGGTTTGCCAGTAAGCACATGGCTCCTTGACATGTTTAGTTTATCCTCACCTTATTGTATGCTTGTCTGTCTGTATGTGTACCCTGTGCATGTAATGTGTAAACAAGAAGGCAATATTGGTATCTCGGAAGCTGGAGCTAGAGCTGCTTGTGATCCACTGTGGGTGGTGGGAAGCGAACTCCAGACCTCTGGAGGAGCAAATACTTGGCACTATTGAACCATTTCTCCAGCCCCGTAGCACATGACATTTTGTCTACAAAACAAGTTAAAAACAAATATGGAAAAATAAAAATAATTTAGTGGTCTTTATTGATGAAATAATAATAATAATAATAATAATAATAAAACCCACACATCTTAAAAAGAGCTTGCTTTCTAGGGACCATGTATGGACTGGACCCAGGCCTCCTACATGTATGTACCCGAAGGACAGCCTGGTCTTTATGTGGGTACCCTAGTAAGGGGAGCAGGGGCTATTTCTAACAAGGACTCTTGCTTTTCAACCACTTCCCCCTAGTGGGGCTGCCTTGCCAGGCCACAGTGATAGAGGGTGTGCTCAGTCTTGACGGAACCTGATGTTCTCGGAGGGGTAGTTGGGGTACTCCGCTTTCTGAGGGGAAGGGGAGGAAGGATACAGGCAGGAGAAGAGGAGGGAGGGGGCTACAAGACAGCCAGTAACTACACATGCATTAGCTGCACACGTGTGTGCAAAAGGACAGTTGCATAGTTCAAGTCATTTTTACAAACTAATTTATATAACAAAGTTAAACATTAAGTCATTGCACCTAGTGGATAATTGGTCAGTGCAAAGACAGATATTTCCTGCTTAAGTGCTCACAGAATTAATCCTATTTTATAACTATTCATAATTTTCATTTTTGACTGTGTAAATTAGTTACTTATAACTAATTTGGCTTAACAAACAGGAACCCTCACTATTCCTAAAACCTCATATTCGGCACACAATAATCTGTTGTTTATATACTTGATATGCTTCTGCCTGATACAAAGCATGTGATAAGACACATGCCTGTTTTAATGAGATATGACGTGAGGTAGGATAATTCCTCAAAGGCTAATGAAAAAAAAAAAAGCAATAATCACAATTTAGGTAAGTTGGGTGATTGAATACTGCAATAGTTGCTTTGTGGATTCACAGTTAACCTAGGCAATCGGTTATTAAGCACTGGCTACTAATTAGTTATTAATCTGGAAATTAAGCATTATCGGAACCTTTTCACAAAGGAAAGGAACAGCTTCCCCAGTTCATTTTATTACAATGTAGCACCCTTTCCTAGAGTTTCTTCCACCCTGTGGGCTAGTTCACCAAATGAAGAAGGGTCATTACGGTAAACCCAGTAGCTCTGCTTACCACCCTTAGCTCTACCTCAAGTACAACTAAATTCTCCTATCACATTGCATCTTCCTGTGGAGGAGGATGGAAAACAACTGAACTTTGCACATAATAACATAAAAATTCTGATTTAAGAAAAACTGCGCCATGTGGGTGGACACAGCTAACAGAGGAACCAAAATAACAAAAGCAGTGTAAGCTTGTATGAAGCCCCTGGCACTCACAAGCCTGTGGCGGCATTTATGCCGACGTGGTGGTAGAACAAATCAAAAGAAATTCAAACAAGAGAAAAGCAAAGATTTAAACACGGCTTCCTCCTCCTTGTTACAATTACCCAAAGAAAAGGTTTGTGAGTCTTTCATGAAAAAGCAAAGTAACGATGTATTTTTATATTTTGGTGACACTGATTAGCATGAATAAATCTGCTGGCTCTTTAAAAGGGATATTCTCCCACTGTCATACCCTTGTGAAAAGATATCCCTTTAAATGGAAATCAAGAGGATTAAGAATTATGAGTGGACTTGTCCTTTCTCCCAGTCCATTCAGGAATGACTATACACACTAATGAGCAGTTGACGACAGTCACCCTGATAACAATGATCAACTGTGGCTTTTACCTGTGTAGCAGAATTCAGAAAGAGAATGCAAGGTAAATTTTTCTCAGCTAAATACCTTTTTTACTCATTTCTAGTGTTCAACCATGTATTGGTTTAAAAAAAAATAATTTAGAAATCAAACGGCCCCCTGACATAATCTAATTAAACTTCTTTATATAAAATATGTGGGAGATTTCAATGGTAAGCTGACCATTGTAGATAAGGGAGAATCCACGTGATACTGCTTTGAAGGCCTCTGTAATTAAATGCTAAGCTTTTTGATAGGACGCCATCTGTGGGCTTTGCAACTTTTGCTGATCTCCAAGGGAGGACTGACCTGTGTCATGCTAAAATGCTTCCCTCTGGGGAACAGCAAATAAGCCACTGTACTTCCAAGGCCAATTTAGAGAGGGACTTCCTTTGTACAGACACTTAAATCCTAGGCCTCAGGAGTGAAAAATATGGAAAGTGCTCATAATGAACATATGTGTATGAGACACACAGAGAGAGAGAGTGGGGGGGGGGGGGAGAGAGTGCAATGAACGTTTTATGCTTTGTTGATTCCAGAGTAACAAAGACTCAAATCTCTAGGCATAAGTGTATCCTTTATCCGAACAAGATGAAAAGACTGTATTGAAAGGCTATGCGCTCTGCCTATGCAAGGACACACAGTATTTTGGTGTTCCTGGCAAAAAGCCATTTAAGACATATAGATAAAGCACTGAGACAAGAGCTGTACAGCTATAGAGGAAATTGTAGTAGCTGTGTATTAATCAAACCAGAGTAATGGTGGTGGTTGACTAAATGAACCATGATTCCTGGAGCAAAACAATGTTATGCAAACACAAAATTAAATACATCCAGGGTCTTCAGGCAGTACTTTATATGACCATCTGGACACACTTGGATTGACATATCTTTACTAATTGATAAATGGATTAAGAAACCATAGTTATCAATTTAGGTTTTTTTTTTGTAGTCTGCATTTCCATATTTTTAGAACATCTTCAAAGCACAAAGCATTCACATAAAAAGTGGATATAACTCTACATGTTTTAAAAGCTACTCAGATAACTTAATATGCTAAAAATAATAACTTCAAAAATATTTTAGACAAAAATAAATCCTAACATGTAGAAAAGAAACTGAGGAGTAAAAATTATCAGAAAAGAACAGAAGATAATTACAAAATATCCAAAGAGCAAGAGATAAAATCAGAACTGTGAGAAAGAGAGATGGGGAATGGGAAGGAAGAGAGCAGGTAATGAAAAGGCTGAAAGAGAAGGAACAAGAGGAAAGCCTCCTGGTAAGAATGAGGGAAGGAGCAGGAAGTAGAGGGAGGAGAGGCAGGTGAGAGGTGAGGGAGAAGAGCTGTGTGGGATATAATACCTGTGAAAAAGAAGAGAAACAGTGAGAAGGAGCAAACAGAGGGAAGAAGAGATGAGGAAGGAGGCTGTATTCCAGCTCTCCATTTCAGGTGCAGAACACAGAATGGTACAGCAGGAGATTGATTCATTTGAACTTTCATTCGCTAGTTCCAAGAAATATAGCAAACTCCTAAGTTTCCAAAAAGAATAAACTTGAAGTTAAAAGTGAATTAGCCTTAAATCATTAATGTTGCCCTCTCTAATAGTGTTTATAAATCTTGATAAGGAGGCTCTAAGAGCAACATTCAATAAATGGGACCTCATGAAACTGAAAAGCTTCTGTAAAGCAAAGGACACCGTCATCTAAACAAAACGAATGCCTACAGATTGGGAAAGAATCTTCACCAACCTTTTATCTGACAAAGGGCTAATATCCACTATATATAAAGAACTAAAGAAGCTGAAAATCAACAAACCAAGTAATCCAATTAAAAAATGGGGAACAGATCTAAACAGAGAATTCTTGATAGAGGAACATCGAATGGCAGAGAAACATTTAAAGAAATGCTCAACCTCATTAGCCATTGGGGAAATGCAAATCAAAACAACCCTGGGATTTCACCTTACACCCATCAGAATGGCCAAGATGAAAAACTCAAGGGACAACACATGTTGGAGAGGTTGTAGAGAAAGGGGAACCCTCCTCTGCTGCTGGTGGGAATGTAAACTTGTACAACCACTTTGGAAATGAATCTGGCGCTTTCTCAGACAACTAGGAATAAGCTTCTTCCAGATCCAGCCATACCACTCCTAGGTATATATCCAAAAGAGGCTCAAGTACACAATAAGGACATTTGCTCAACCATGTTTGTAGCAGCTTTATTTGTAATAGCCAGAAGCTGGAAACAACCCAGATGCCCCTCAACTGAAGAATGGATACAGAAATTGTGGCACATCTACACAATGGAGTATTACTCAGCAATGAAAAACAAGGAAATCATGAAATTTGCAGGTAAATGGTGGGACCTGGAAAGGATCATCCTGAGTGAGCTGTCCGAGAAACAGAAAGACACACACGGTATATACTCACTCATATAGACATATAAGATAAACCTACTAAAATCTGTACATCTAAAGAAACTAATCAAGAGGGAGGACTCTGACTAAAATGTTCAATTCCCATCCTGAAAGGCAAAGAGGATGGACATCAGAAGAAGAAGAAAACAGGAAACAACCTAAGAACCTGCCACAGAGGGCTTCTGAAAGGCTCTGCCCTGCAGACTATCAAAGCAGATGCTGAGACTTATGGCCAACTATTAGGCAGAGTGCATGGAATCTTATGAAAGATTTTTTGGGAATTAGTAAGATCTGAAGAGGACAGAAACTCCACAAGGAGAGAAACAGAACCAGAAAATTTGAACACAGGGGTCTTTCTAGAGACTCATACTCCAACCAAGTACCATGCATGGAGATAACCTAGAACCTCTGCACAGATGTAGCCCATGGCAGTTCAGTGTCCCAGTGGGTTCCATAGTAATGGGAACAGGAATTGCCTCTGACATGAACTGATTAGCCTGCTCTTTGATCACCTCCCCCTTATGGGGGAGCAACCTTACCAGGCCACAGAGGAAGACAATTCAGCCACTCCTGATGAGATTTGATAGACTAAGATCAGAAGGAAGGAGAGGGGTACCTCCCCTATCAGCAGACTTGGGGAGGGGCATTCATGAAGAAGGAGGAGGGAGGGTGGGGTCGGGAGGGGAAGAGGGAGGGGTTTATGGGGAGATACAAAGTGAATAAAGTGTAATTAATAAAAGTTAAAAAAATAAAAATATATCTTGATAAGGAAAAATGATAGTGTTCCTGGCCTGATAGTACACTGAATTTGTTTCATCAGTGTGTAATTCTAGTCAACTAAAGAAAAATATATTAAAATATGGAAGATACAAAATTTGTCCTCAGGGTCAGCATACCCCATTGGGCAAAAGCCCTAGCCACCAAGCTTAACAGCCTGAGTTTGATCTCCAAGTCCCAAGGAAAGGAAGGAAAGAACCAACACTCATAAGTTGTCTTTTGACATTCACGTGCTCACTGTGTCATGCACACTTGGGCACAGTGTTTGTGTGTGTGTGTGTGTGTGTGTGTGTGTGTGTGTGTGTGTGTGTGT
>NW_026585644.1:4920683-4976770 GCF_907164565.1 Psammomys obesus | reverse complement strand
GTGTGTGTGTGTGTGTGTGTGTGTGTGTGTGTGTGTGTGTGTGTGTGCGCATATCCCTTGGACTATTGACTCCAGATCTACTTAGACAGATTCAGAAGTCTGCAAGTTTTGAAAGGTCCACAATATTTCTGATGGGCTAAACAGTTTAGAAATATTTTACTTGGATATTGCTCTGACTCATAGTATAATGACAGTATGAGATTTAGGTATAAAGCTATGAAATGTCTTTCACTGAAAAGGCATGAACAAAATGTAATTTTTCATAGTTTAAATCAATGTAAGTTTCAATAATGTAAATTCTTTAAAGCACTTGTAATTTCCTTAATTTTTTACTAATTAAATTTGTTTTTTCAATTTATTAACTTTACATTTTAATTATAGCCAGCTTCCTTATTACTTCCCTGTTATGGGAAGGGTTCCCCTATTCCTCAGAAAGGATGAGCCCACCTCCCCTACCATCTGACCCTGGCATGTCAAGTCTCATCAGGAATTCCTGCATCCTCTTCCTTTCTTCCATCATATGTATTAGAAGGACCCTTCTTGGCATGACAAGTCTTGATGATGTAACATATGGCTTATATGTAGCTTCAGGTGTACTGAAATCAGGCCTGGGGAAGATATAGTTTTATAATTTATCACTCTTGCTTTTTTTTTTTTTTTTTTTTTTTTTTGGTAGACCAGAGAAGACTTTTCAAGAATTCAAGAATTCATATCATCACTTGTGTGGGTTCGTTTTATGTCAATTTGATACAAGATAGAGTCATTTGGGAAGAAGGAACCACAACTGAGAAAATGCCTCAATCAGATTTGCCAGGCTGACTGATAGTTCCTTTATTAATAATTGACGGGAGAGGGCCCGGTCTACTCTGAGTGGCACCACCCCTGGGAAAGGGGGCTTGGATTGTAGGAAAAAGCTGATGAAGCAGTCAGGATCCAGGCCAGTGAGCAGCTCTCCTCCTGGACTTTTGCTTCTGTTCCGGCTTCCGCAAGTTTCTGCCCTGATTTCCCTTCATGCTGGAGTCAATCATAATAAAGCCTTTCCTCCTCTGTTACGTTTCACCATGGTGTTCATAACTGCAAAAGAAAGATAACCAAAACACCGTTTAAATATCAACCCGGGCATATTTTGTAGGGTCTTCAGGGCCTGGCAGATTTTCAGTCAGTAGTGTATGCAGAAGCCATCTCTTGCCTTCACTATGCACATTTGCACACTAGCGTTTTTACCATCTAAATCTTCCCATCAGAGTGGAGATGAAGTCCACCTCGGCTGAAACAGAGCCTTACCTTACAGAGTCCTTTGGTTTCACTGAGCAGTCATTTCATCAAATGGAAATTTAAAACAGAAAAAAAAAAAGTGATTCCTAAACAACAGCTCAGCAGTTCCTTAAAAGAGTATTTACATAATTCTGTTTTTGAATTTGTAAAAGAAAATAATGAAGTGCCAAACAGAATGTCTGCTAATTGCTTTCTTTTTAATCGACACTTCTACCAGGGATTACTCGATACGTCCACTGCCGGAACTATGTTAACAATGAGTTCCACACTGTGAAAGAATTAAGCATGCACTGGTGTTCCTTGCTTGGCGACTAGATATGAAGAAAATGTTCAGTGTGTGCAACCAGCATTCATATCTGGTAAAACTGTTTAAAATGCAAGAATCCTTAAAAAGCAAGCCAATTATCCTGCATTAGATATGAGTTACTGAGGATACATTCAGCAATCACAAACCCTTCAGAATTAAACATTAGTGGACTGATTATTGAAACTAACCCAAAGTGCCTTGAACAATCTGGCTTCTGTTTGTGAAAAATGGTAAGAGAAGTAAAAATAGCCCAGTGTAACAACGATAGAGTTGGCCAGGCTCCCTTGCCAGGATAGTGGCTGACTTAATCGAGAATGACAAGGGGAAAATATTCAATATTTGATTCACCAGTGCCATATCTCAAGTCTGGATGAAAATAGAAGAGTGATAAGGTATGGATGAGGCACCTGAACTTGTAGATATTCAAAGAATAAAACTTAATTCAATACAATCAACTTCCGTGGGAGAAAAAAAAATGTGTTGGTAACATGGACAGGACACTCAAATTTAATGGAAAGTGAATCTGTCTGCTCAGATAAAATAGAAAGCATTTCTAAGATAAGGTGTTATCAGTTCCCACATTGCTAGGAAGGGACCACGCCTACACAGTGCTCTGCAGGTAAGCCTGCTGTCTGAAGAAAAAATATAGAAAAGAGATATTGATCCGAGACATTTTCTGATTTCTAAGTATAAATGCTGTATCCAATTTGGAAATGCAGGTATGTCAATAAACAAGAAACTCAAGAAAACAACTTACAGAATTGACTTTTCTGAGCAGGTGTGTGCCAGCTCCATAGTGCTTATACAAGAATGGCACCGGATTGTACCTCATCCCAAAGTCAGGGACATTTCCAGCCCTGAGTCACACTGAATAAAATTATAATAGTGCTTGCTATGTACTTATTTTATTCAACATCCTTACATGTCATCCATATATCTTCAGTTCTATAGGTGTGTTCTTAAGGCTTGATAAGGGAACATCTAGAATTTGGGAAGAAGATGTTTTCAAATGGTGTTAAATCTTTGTACACAAAAATGGAAAGAATGGAGCCATAGCTCCGTGGTTAAGAACATTTGCAGTGCTCACTGAAGATGCAAGTTTGGTTCTCAGTATCCACACCAGACAGCTCAGGGCTTCCAATGTTTTCTGTGCTCTCTACTAACTCCTGTGCTCATGTGTGTGCACACACACATGCACGCACACACACACAAAAGGCAAACAGGATAGACATCGGAAGAAGGTGAAAATAAGAAACAAGACAGGAGACTACCACAGAAGGCCTCTGGAAGACTCTACCCAGCAGGGTATTAAAGCAGATACTAAGTCTCATAGCCAAACTTGGTGCAGAGTGCAGGAAATCTTATGAAAGAAGGGGGAGATAGAAAGACCTGAAGGGGACAGGAGCTCCACCAGGAGAGCAACAGAACCAAAATATCTGGGCCTAGGGGTCTTATCTGAGACTGATACGCCAACCAAGGACCATTCATGGAGATAACCTAGAACCCCTGCACAGAGGTAGCTGATGGCAACTCAGTCTCCAAATGGGCTCCCTAGTAAGGGGAACAAAGGCTATCTCAGACATGAATTCAGTGGTTGGCTCTTTGATCACCTCCCCCTAAGGGGGGGGAGCAGCCTTACCAGGCCACAGAGGAAGACTATGAATGACAGTCCCGATGAGACCTGATAGGCTAGGGTCAGATGGAAGGAGAGGAGGTCCTCCACTAGCAGTGGACTGGGGAAGGGCATGGGAGAACATAAGGAGGGAGGGAGGGTAGAATTGGGAGGGGATGAGGATGAGGCTACAGCTGGGACACAAAGTGGATAAATTATAATAAATACAAAATTCTATTTGAAAAAAGAAAAAAAAAGTGATAAAAATGTTTAAAGTTTAAATAAACCCAAGGATATATACTCAGACAATACGATCCTGTCACTCCTTACATAACACCTATGCTGCCATTGCCATTAGATCTCCTATGATTTGATAAGACCTTCTCACTGGCATTGTTCCTACCCTTTGGGAGCACTCATTATGTAGCCATGCACTTGACAAATGATCTGCGTGTCTTTCACCCAAATGGGTTCATCCTGTTTTGTCTCCCTTTTCACTCTGTCTCCTACATTGCCTGCTGCACAATATATATTTAACATTTATTTACTTTGCTAATAATCTGGCAGAAGCACTGCATTGGCAAGACGTAAGTAAAATTTTGAAGGTGTATTCTTTTTTCATTTGTCATTTTAATTAATTAATTAGTTAATTTACACCCCAATCACAGTCTTCCAACCCTTCTTTCCTCCACGTTCTTTCTGACTACCAGCACCCCCCTCCACTCCTCTTCCCTTTCTCTTCAGAAAAGGGGAGGCCTCCCATGGACATCAACTGACTTTGGTAATATCAAAGTGTAGTAAGACTAGGAACATCTTCTCCTACTGAGGCGAGAAGAAGCAGTCCAGTAGAAGGAAACCATCCCAAAGGTAGGCAACAGACTCAGAGACATCCCCTGCTCCAGCTGCTAGGAGCCACATGAAGACCAAGCTACACAACTGTTACATATGGGCAGAGGGCCTAGATCAGTCCCAAGCATGTTCTCTGCTTGGCAGTTCAGTCTCTGTGAGCCCCCATGGGCCCAGGTTAGTCGACTCTGTACATCTTCTTGTGGTATCCTTGATCCCTGTGGCTCCCTCAATTCTTCCTCCCCCTCTTCCACAGGATTCCCCAAGCTCTGCCTATTGTTTGGCTGTGGGTCTCTACATCTGTTTCCGACAATTGCTGGGTGAAGCCTCCTTGATCCTGGCTGTGCTAGGCACCTGTCTCCAAGTACAGCAGAATATCATTAACAGTGTCGGGGCAGGCTCCCTCTCATGGCATGTGTCTCAAGCTTGACCAGTCATTGGTTGACCCTACCCTCAATTTCAGCTGCATCTTTTTCCCCTGCACATCTTGTAGGCAGGACAAATTGTAGGTCAAAAGTTTTGTGCCTGGGTGGGTGTCCTAATCTCTCTATTGGAGGTCTTGCCTGGTTACAGGAGATGGAGGGTTCAGGCTCCATATCCCCATTTCTAGGAGTCTTAACTAGGGTCATCCTCATAGCTACCTTGGAGTGTCCATTGTCCTTGGATTCTAGCTTGTCCCAGAGACGTTGCCATTAACTTCAATAGTCTTTCCCAGTGCTGTTTCCCTCCATCTTCCCCCTTCTTGACCCCGTCTGTTCCCATCCCCATTCGTATGCCTGTCCAGTCCCTTCAACCCATCTACCCACATGTCTATTCTAGTTCCCTTGAAGTTATATTCTTACTATGCCATCATAGAGCCTTGGGATTCTACCAAAACTATGTTTGCCTCTATAATGTTCTCAAATGTTTATTATTGTTGTTGTTTTCTTCATGTTCTATTGCTATGAAGAAACACGATGACCATGGTACCTCTTGCAAAGGAAAACATTTAGTTGGGGCTTGCTTATAGTTTCAGGGGGTTAGTCCATTATCAACATGACAGAACGCATAGCAGCACACAGGCAAACACAATGCTGGATGAGCTGAGAGTTTTACATGCAGATCAGCAGGTTATAGAAAGTAAGAGCCTGCCTTGAGCATTTGAAACCCCACAGCCCACCCCCAGTGACACACTTTCTCTACACCTCCTAAACTGTCAAGCAGCACCACTCTCTAATGTAATGACCAAGCATTTAAATATATGAGCCTGTGCTGGCCATTCCTATTTAAACTACCACAATTATTATCTGTAGCTGTGGTCTTTGGTGGTAAGGATACTTATTTGAAGACTGCGTACTCTCACTATCATCATTGCTATCATAATACCCATTGTATAAGACAGTATTCTATTATAGCAACAGCTGGGATAATAAAGTTTTTTGTTTTATTTTTTTTATTAGGTCATTCTGGTCCATTATTTTAAAAGTGTTTTACTTAACTGTTTTTGAAAATATTGAATGAGCAAGAATGTGTGACACTGAACGTTTTCAAATAAAGCAGCATTCTAAGTGCATGAAGACTTTCATGAGCAAACATCTGAGGCAGCCACCCACAGATGTGACGGGAGTGAACCGTGAGGGAATAGAGACAGTAACGGCGTGAGAGGCCTTGCACCCAGATGCTGCAAAGAAAAAATATTTTGGAAAATACAAGTACACCACAGTGGAAAAAAACTCAGAGCTAAACTCACTTTGAACAATATTTTATCCCTAAATTTGACACTCAGCCTTTCTTATGATAAGTCACTTATTTCTATAAAATTAAATAGGTAAAGAACTACGTAAATATTCAGTGAATACGGTACATAGCTGTCCAGGAGATTTACTTGAATATTTCAGACAACAGGTGAAATGTTATTCCATCTCCATGTATTAAGGGTGTTAACTGTGACCGTAGCTCTACACTTGATTTTTAGGAAGTGATTTTTTTAAGAGACTGGAATAAACCATAACTGTACTTTGGAAACGTTATGGTCAACGAAGGAAATAAGCTTATAAAAGCTAGGAAGAGACTGTTGCAGACTCAGCTCGAGATGCGATAACGGTTCAGAATGTAAGAGATGCAACCATAGGCAAGAAAGAACAGACCGGAAGGACACCGTCAAGTTCCATCAAATAGGGCTTGGAAACTACTAAATGAGCTGAGAACAACGCGAAGAAAGAGCCCGAAGAAACTGGCCATCTCTGGATGCTTTGATGAAATGGTGAAGAGGTTCAGGCAGAGAGGAGCTCCTACCGACCTTAGAAAACGTGCCTCTCTACCTGTTTTCCGTTTTCTCTGCGTAGTAGTCTCCATCCTGCACAGCACAGTCAAAATCCACCCCACACGGTACCATGTTTATTGGCAAGTGGCCGCACCGAACGGAAGAACATTTCCCAGGTTTTTTTAAATTAATTTATTTTTTTTATTAATTACAACTTATTTATTTTGTATCCCGGCTCTAGCCACCTCCTTGATTCCTCCCAACCCCAACCACCCTACCTCTCCTCCCATGCTCCTCCCCCAGTCCACTGATAGGTGTGGTCCTCCTCCCCTTCCCTCCGACCCTAGCCTATCAGGTCTCATCAGGACTGGCTGCACTGTCTCCCTCTACGGCCTGCTCCCAGTTTTAAACTCAAATAACCCTCATGTCTTGTCACAGTTCCTGCCTCCTTCTAGACATGTGACCCCAGGTCAGCCACCCACCTTTCCTTCCGCATTTACCTCGCTAGAAGCTTGGGAGGAGCAATTCCCTCAATGCGTGTGATTGACTCGCATTTTTTTTTTTCAGACTTCTCTGCCCTCTAATGAAAGGGGGATCTCTGCAGATCCTTCACAGTTAGGAGTTTACAAGCACTCCTAGGAGATAGATTCAGGCAATCTAGTTTCTCTTAATATGAAGAAGAAAAAGTATTTGCCACTTAAATGTTGACTTTATTAGGAGTCAACATTTTGACTTTGACAACATCTTTGAACCTAGTTTTAAACACTGAGCCCAATAGACAAAACTGATTATTTTTATTCTATGGGGTTTCATAAATTGCAGATTGCACTGTTAATCTTTTACAACTTCTTGAATGAAACTGCTCAAGTTTTTAGAAACACATTGTTTAATATTAAATATGTATTTTCCTAATTTAAGCTCTGTCCCTTGTTTGCAGATGAAAAATTTCCCTTGAGAACAATATTTTGTCACTAAGGTAGTTTAATGACTACCTCACAAAACTGCCTCCTAGAATAAAGCCAATAAAAATATACTAAATCCGAAAGTAAAATGAATGTCCCTTAAAGGTATTCCCTGGTTTTATTCTCACAACTTATGAGAATGTAAAACAGGAGAGAAAAATATTCCACATTGAGTTCCTCAGTGAGTACAAATGGTTTCCTTTATAAATAACAAGTTTCAAGGCAGACTTTTGAATTTTATTTGCTCTCTGTTCCTGAGCTCCTAATGGAGACAAAAGGAAGAAAGGACAGGTACCATGTCCACTGCAGATCTACACCCACCAAATGTTTCTCAAGGAAGCCTTGGCACCTAACACAATGTCTCAGTAGAATATATTAAGGAGTGCTTTAGTGAAAACATACTCAGCTGCATGTTTTTAACTAAAGTTCCTCAATAGAGAATAAATAATCAGGATCTAATCTTTCAAAACATTAAACAAAATAATTTTTTAAAAGATAAAAACATTTTGTGCAATAAAATGAATGCACTAAAAAACTTTTAAGTTTATATTTGTTAACATTTATTAAGCCATAAATAAATCATGCCAAAGAAGAGATTTTATCCTATTAGATTCCTAGCCTTAAAACAAGCTGAGGGGGGGGGGGGCAAGATGGCGGCACCGGGAGAACACTGTCTGAGAAGTGGGACAACACTCTCCGTGCAGCAACCAGGAGACTGAACTCTGGGCCCTAAAACTACAGCGATCGTGTTTCCCAGGTGAGGGGAGGCTCCCACAGCGTGGGAATTGGTTGGGTCCACTCTCGGCTGCCCAGCCAGAACCCAGAAGAGAACCCGGGTAACACGGGCTTTGGGTCTCCGGGCTGGAGCCGCATGCCTGCGTGTCCCAATCACTTTCCCAGGCTGATCGGTGGGCACAAGGGTGCCTGAGACTGAGAGTCCCAGTCACAAGAAAACCCCACGGGGAAGGAAAGTTACAAGACTGATCACAGGTCACCCAGTCTTTCCCTGGAAGGTCTCGCTGACCACGGGTACCCACCGCCATCACAACTGAGCTCCCGCCTCACGGATAGCAGCTGCACGCCCAGCTCAAAATCCCTACTCCCTCTTCAGAGGAGGCAGGAGGCGTCCAGCAGAATCTGCCACAGACCACATTGTCTGTACCCCAACCCGAGATCAGGGCTGAGAAAACCCAATCCTTTCGGACACTCCCCCAAACGCCACCATAACCCTGCCCTGGCAGAGCGGAAGGATAAAGAGGCACATAGCGGCTTCACAGTGCCGGGACGCCAGTGCTGCTAGCAAACAAACTTCAGCTCGGGATCTGGGACTGTGGTCATTCAACACATCCTGAGACTCTCCTGGGTCCAGCGCATTAAGGTCTAGCACCAAGTCCTACCACCAGCGGCCCCCCCAACCCCTGGCAGAGAAACCCAGGCTCAGGATCGGACTGAGAAGTCCCAACCCCTTCTGGCACTGCCCTGAGAGCACCTCCATAAGCTTGCCCTAGCAGAGAGGAAGGTCAGAGGGGAAGGACAGAGAGGCAGCCTGCCACAGGACACAGCACACCCTCTCCAGCTCACCCAGTGGCCCCTAGCAGAGAAACCCAAGCTCTGGATCTGAGGACACTCAACCATACCTGGTACTCTCTCGGGATCAGCCAACATAGGTTCTTCCGCCAGGCTGCTCTGGCAGAGAGATCTGGGCCCAGGATCTGGGATTGAGAACACTCAACCTAACTCTTTCCTGCGCTACCCCGGGACCAGTCAACATAACCCCTCCTGGCAGAGGGAAAGGACAGAGAGGCAGCACACAGGAAAGGTGGACACCGAGTCCTGCGGCCACAGTGTCACAGAGCTGACTGTTAGCCTACCCGCGCATTCTCCACAGCAGGACCAAATCAGAGAGTAGTGAGCAAGGGGAACCCCTGTGCATTCCAACTGGTCCTGCAAGAGAGTGAGTGAGCCTTCTAGGGAGAGTTTGCCCCAAACCCAGGGCCTCTCCACAGAAGCAACCAGACGAGATCCCTACCACCCACACCCCTAGTTTGGGCATCATAGGGATTCTTGGAATAGCGACCCCAACATTGAAGCCTCTGCCTTGTGGGTCCACCAGTGTAATCCAGGCAAACAATCCCTGGATCTCAGACAGAACTGCATAATAGTGGCCTGCAGGCCACTGCAATAGTCAAAGAATTCACGCAAGCACACTGCACCTGCTAAAAGCGCATGAGAATAGCACCAGCGTCACATTCCTTACTTAGGCAAAACTGAAACCACAATGCATACTCCCAAACCAGTGAACCTCTCTCATCTTCCTGAAAAAAACAGTCCAGAAAACAGAAAGAGAAGATCATAGCCCGAACTGCAAACTCAAGGAACAAACAGTGAGGGTTATAAATAGCCAGATGGCTAGAGGCAGACGTAAGAACACTCCCAACAAAAATCAGGACATAATGACCTCACCAGCTACCTCACAAAACAATGGACACTTCAATTCACTAGATATACAAGAAAACGACCTCAAAACTATGTTTCTCCAGCTATTAGAGGCCCATAAAGATGAAAGGAACAAAGCCCTCAGAGAAATAGCCAAAGAAATCGAGACTAACCAAGAGGAAACAAATCGTGCTCTCAGAGAACTGACCATGAAAATTGAGGCAAACAAAGGAGAAACGCACAAAGCTCTCAAAGAAATGTCCACACAAATAAAGAAGAAATAAACAAAGCTCTCATAGAAATATAGGCAATTATTGCAAAAGAAGTAGAGGCACAATTAGTGATACATAGAGAGGAAACAGACAAAAAAATAGAAGCTGTCATTGAAAAGCAGGACTCCACATTCAAACAGATGAAGGAAATGGTGCAAGACATGAAAACAGAATTAGAATCAATAAAGAAAACACAAATAGAGAAAAACCAGGAGCTGGAGAACATAGAGAAAAGATCGGGAACTACAAAGGTAAGCATCACCAGCAGAATACAAGAAACGGAAGAAAGAATCTCAGGAGCCAAAGATACACTTGCGGAAATTGACACGTCTCTCAAAGAAAAAATAAAATCAGAAAAGTTCCAAACACAAAACATCCAAGAAATCAAGGACACCATGAAAAGACAAAAATCTAAGAATAATAGGAGTAGGAGAAAAAGAAGCCATCAGGCTCAAAGGTCCGGAAAATATTTTCAAGAAAATTATAGAAAAAACTTTCCCAACTTAACGAAGGAGATGGTCATAAACATACAAGAGGCCTACAGAACACCAAGTAGACTAGACCAGAAAAGAAATTCTTCACGTCACATCATAGTCAAAACACTGGACCTACAGAACAAAGAAAATATTCTAAAAGCAGCAAGGGAAAAAGGCCAAGTAACATATGAAGATAGACCTATCAGAATCACACCAGATTTCTCAACAGAAACTATGAAAGCCAGAAGGGCCTGGACAGAAATCACACAGTCCTTAAGGGACCACAGATTCCAACCCAGACTACTATACCCAGCAAAACTTTCAATCAACATAGACGGAGAATTCAAAATATTCCATGACAAAACCAAATTTAAACAATATCTACATAGTAACCCAGCTCTAAGAAGTTACTAGAAGGGAAATTCCAAACCAAAGAAAACAACTACATCTAAGGAAACAGAGGAAATAGATTACTACACAACAACAATAACAAAGAATACAAGCAATGAAACTCAGTGACACTACCAACCCCACATCTAAAGTAAGTAACAATTGTTGGTCACTAGTTTCTATCAACATCAACTGACTCAACTCCCCAATAAAAAAGACACAGACTAACAGAATGGTTGTGGAAACAGGATCCATCATTCTGTTGCATCCAAGAAACACACCTATGCAACAAAGATAAACACTACCTCAGAGTAAAGGGCTGGAAAAATGTTTTTCAAGCAAATGGTTCCAGAAAACAAGCTGGAGTAGCCATCCTAATATCTAATAAAATAGACTTTCAACCCAAGTTAATCAAAAAAGATAAGGACGGCCACTATATTCTCATCAAAGGAGACATCACAATCCTAAACATCTATGCCCCAAATACAAGAGCACCTACATTCATAAATGAAACATTATTAAACCTTAAACCACACATTGATCGCAATACCCTGATAGTGGGTGACTTCAACACTCCACTCTCACCAAGGGACAGATCAACTAGACAGAAACCAAATAGGGAAATAAAAGCACTTACAGAGTCCCTAAATCAAATGGACCTAATATATGTCTACAGATCTTTCCACCCAAACTCAAAAGAGTTTCTTTTCAGCACCTCATGGAACCTTCTCCAAAATAGACCATATAGTTGGTCACAAAGCAAGCCTCAACAGATATAAAGATTGAGATAATCCCTTGTATTCTATCAGACCACCATGGACTAAAGCTGGACATCAACAACAATGGAAATAACCAAAAACCTACACGCACATGGAAAATGAACAACTTGTTACTCAATGACAGCTGGGTTAAGGAAGAAATAAAGAAAGAAATTGAAGACTTCCTAGAATTCAATGAAAATGAAGGCACAACATACCAAAATTTATGGTATTGAAAGCAGTGCTCAGAAGAAAATTTATAGCACTAAGTGCCTGCAAGAAGAAATTCGTAACATCACATACAAACAACTTAATGGCCCAACTGAAAACCCTAGAAAAAAAAGAAGCAGATACACGCAAGAGGAGCAGAAGGCTGGAAATAATCAAACTCAGGGCTGAAATCAATCAATTAGAAACAAATAAAACTATTCAAAGAATCAATGAAACAAAAAGCTGGTTCTTTGAGAAAATCAACAAGATAGACAAACCCTTAGCCAAACTAACTAAAAAGCAGAGAGAATCTATCCAAATCAGCAAAACCTGAAATGAAAAGGGTGACATAACTACAGACACAGAGGAAATTCAAACAATCATTAGGTCATACTACAAAAGCCTATATGCCACAAAATTTGAAAACCTAAATGAAATGGACAATTTTCTTGATAGATTCCATCTTCCAACATTAAGTCAAGATCAGGTAGAAAGACTGAACAGCCCTATATCCCCCAAGGAAATTGAAGCAGTCATTCACAGTCTCCCCTCCAAAAAAAGCCCTGGGCCAGATGGTTTCAGGATGGAATTCTACCAGACCTTCAAAGAAGTGCTAACACCAATTCTCCTCAAACTATTCCACAAAATAGAAACAGAAGGTACATTACCAAACTCATTCTATGAAGCAACGGCCACCCTGATACCTAAACCACACAAAGACCCAACAAAAAAAGAGAACTTCAGACCTATCACTCTTATGAACATCGACGCAAAAATACTCAATAAAATACTTGCAAATCGAATCCAAGAACACATCAAAGATATCATCCACCATGACCAAATAGGCTTCATCCCATGCATGCAAAGGTGGTTCAACATACGGAAATCTATCAATGTAATCCACCACATAAACAAACTGAAGGAGAAAAACCACATGATCATCTCCTTAGATGCTGAAAAAGCATTTGACAAAGTCCAACACCCATTCATGTTTAAAGTCTTGGAGAGATCAGGGATACAAAGCACATATCTAAACATAGTAAAGGCAATATACAGCAAGCCTATAGCCAACATCAAACTCAATGGAGAGAAACTTAAATCAATCCCACTGAAATCAGGGACAAGGCAAGGCTGCCCACTCTCTCCATACCTCTTCAACATAGTACTTGAAGTCCTAGCCAGAGCAATAAGACAACTAAAGGAGATCAAGGGGATACAAGTCGGAAAGGAAGAGGTCAAAGTGTCACAATTTGCAGATGATATGATAGTATACATGAGCGACCTCAAAAATTCAACCAGAGAACTCCTCCAACTGATAAACACCTTCAGCAAATGGCAAGATACAAAATCAACTCAAAAAAATCAGAAGCCCTCCTGTATACCAAAGACAAAAGGGCCAAGAAAGAAATTAGGGAAACAACACCCTTCACAATAGCCACTAATAACATAAAGTACTTTGGGGTGACACTAACCAAGCAAGTGAAAGACCTGTTTGAGAAAAACTTCAAGTCTCTGAAGAAAGAAATTGAAGACGATCTCAGAAGATGGAAAGATCTCCCGTGCTCATGGATTGGTAGGATTAACATTGTGAAAATGGCCATCCTGCCAAAAGCAATCTACAGATTCAATGCAATTCCCATCAAAATACCAACTCAATTCTTTACAGACCTTGAAAAAAAGATTCTCAGCTTCATATGGAGAAACAAAAAACCCAGAATCTCCAAAACAATCCTGTACAACAACAGATCATCTGGAGGTATCTCCATCCCCGATCTCAAGTTGTACTACAGAGCAATAGTAATAAAATCTGCATGGTATTGGCAGAAAAACAGAAAGGAGGATCAATGGAACTGCATAGAAGACCCAGAAACAAACCCATACACCTATGAATACTTGATTTTTGACAAAGAAGCCAAAACCATTCAATGGAAAAAAGACAGCATCTTCAACAAATTGTGCTGGTCCAACTGGATGTCTACATACAGAAAAATGAAAATAGATCCATATTTATCACCCTGCACAAAACTAAAGCCCATGTGGATCAAAGACCTCAACATAAAACCAGATACTCTAAATCTGTTAGAAGAAAAATTGGGGAACAGCCTGGAATTCATTGACACAGGAGACAACTTCCTGAACAGAACACCAACAACAGCACAGGCTCTAAGAGCAACAATCAATAAATGGGACCTCATGAAACTGAAAAGCTTCTGTAAAGCAAAGGTCACCATCATCAAAACAAAATGACTGCCTACAGATTGGGAAAGTATCTTCACTAACCCTTTATCTGACAGAGGACTAATATCCAGTATATACAAAGAACTAAAGAAGCTGAAAAGCAGCAAACCAAGTAATCCAATTAAAAAATGGGGAACAGAGCTAAACAGAGAATTCTCGACAGAGGAATATCGAATGGCAGAGAAACACTTAAAGAAATGCTCAACCTCATTAGCCATCAGGGAAATGCAAATCAAAACGACCCTGAGATTTCACCTTACACCCATCAGAATGGCCAAGATGAAAAACTCAAGTGACATCACATGCTGGAGAGGTTGTGGAGAAAGGCAACCCTCCTCCACTGCTGGTGGGAATGTAAACTGGTATAACCACTCTGGAAATCTATCTGGCGCTTTCTAAGACAATTAGGAATAGTGCTTCCTCAAGACCCAGCTATACCACTGCTAGGTATATACCCAAAGTTTGCTCAAGTACACAAAAGGGATATTTGCTCAACCATGTGTACAGCAGCTTTATTTGTAATAGCCAGAACCTGGAAACAACCCAGATGTCCATCAATGGAGGAATGGGTACAGAAATTGTGGTATTTTTACACAATGGAATACTACTCAGCAATCAAAAACGAGGAAATCATGAAATTTGCAGGCAAATGGTGGGATCTAGAAAAGATCATTCTGAGTGAACTATCCCAGAAGGAGAAAGACAAACATGGTATATACTCACTTATATAGACCTATAAGATATGACAAACATAATGAAATCTATACACCTAAAAAAGATAATCAAGAGAGCGGACATGGGGTAAAATGATCAATCCTCATTTAGAAAGACAGATGGGATGTGCATTGAACGTATGACAGGAGTCTACTGAGCGTATCTGAAAGACTCTAATTAGCAGTGTTTTCAAAGCAGATACAAAGACTCTTGACCAAACCTTCGGCAGAGTACAGGGAATCATATGAAAGAAGGGGAGTTAGTATGATGGGGAAAGGATAGGAGCTCCACAAGCACCAAATATATCTGGACACAGGGTCTTTTCAGAGACTGACATTCAACCAAGGACCATGTATGGATATAACCTAGAATCTCTGCTCAGATGTAGCCTGTGGTAGCTCAGTAACCAATTGGTTTCCCATAGTGAGGGGAACAAGGACTATTTCTAACAGGAACTCAATGACTGGCTCTTTGGCCTCCCCACCCCCCAAGGGAGGAGCAGTCCTCTTAGGCCACAGAGGAAGAATTTGCAGCCAGTTCTGAAGATACCTGATAAAACAGGATCAGATGAATGGGGAGGAGGTCTCCCCCATCAGTAGACTTGGAAAGGGGCACGGTGGAGATAAGGGAGGGAGGGTGAGATTAGGAGGGAATGAGGGAGCGGGACAAGGATGGGATACAGAGTTAATAAAATGTAACTGATAAAAAAAATAAAATTAAAAAACAAAAAACAAAACCAAGCTATCCATAATCATGGATAAGTTCACTTGGAAATATAATGAAAGATATTCAACAAATTACAAATAGTGTTCATCTACGTGCAGCAGGGTTCCAAGTGACTGGAGTTTTCATAAAGGTATATGTAAATGTTTCAAAATGTCAGTATTACCGTATTTACTTACTCGTCACTTAACATATTTATCAAGCAACTACCATTTAACCTTAAGGTAACTAAGCTTTGGCCTTAAGAGTCTTTGCTCAGCTCAATAAATTACATTCTTGACTCCAACATTTAAAAGGGCGAAATTATCAGATATCATTGCATACTAGGATCTACACAAACATTTGATATACAAGCAGTAAATACACATATGATGTCCCTAAAAAGAAAAATGTTACAAGACTATGGTGAAACATTGTTTTAAAATATAAGAATATATTTGGAGCATCATAAGATATATTTTTGACTCATTTAACTACAAAGAAATGTAATACACATTAATTTAAGGAAAATGAGTGCATGAAGATATTTACTGTGTTCCATATCTTTATAATAGCAATATATATATATATAAATTATATATAAATATATATAATAGGAAATATGTAACACAGTTAAAACAGAAAAGAGGAACAAAGTTATTCTTAGTAATACTGCAGAGACACTTTTACATGTTAATGTAAAACAATTACAGTTAGGTGCAGAACAATTACAAATACAACATTGTTTATCATTTGGAGCCTTAAATATCCCACATTAGCCCTATTGGCAATAATCAAGTCACGTTCTATACCTTTCCTTCTCTTGAAAATTTTGAATTTAATTCATCAAGATGCAGTCAAGACCAGAGCGAAGCACAAAGCCTGCTCAGTAATATTTTCATAGGCTAGATTCTTAGTGCACGCCCTCTCCCAAGTACAGCCAGCTGGTTTTTATGCTCCAAGGCTGTGTGCCATGCTTTCTTCCATCTTCCCTATGGATACTCTGTATTCACTGGCTCCTTCCATGCTCTTCTTAAGGAAATAGCAAGAATATAAGTTCACCAGTTTGTTTTTTCAAAACATAACAGGAAAGTTCAGGGGTGCTTTTCCTTATTTTCCCCTTATACTCATATTTCCTATATTTCTATGGTTTGTCCTCTATATATCTTTCTCTCGATTTAGTTTTTAAATCTTCTAACATTGTGTTTGTGCTTTGAAGGCTGGGTTTCCCGAAGAGAAAGCCAAACACAATATCCCATTCCTCCTAGGATCACACACATGTTTTTTAGATTAAGTTCATTCAGTTCAGTATTGACAAAGGTCTCTCCAATCATGTCTTCCATGTCACTGTAAAAGTGTAGCACCTGAAACAGAAATGCTAGTTTCCACATAATTTTCTTTGTGCCCCTAAGTATTAATTGACAATCCATGAGCTGAAAGTAAATACCATATTATGTATTGATGACTTACTAACACTTCTATTCCTTCTTAAATTTGTGTGGATACATAACTTCATTTTATACTTAACAAATATTGTTCAAAATGTGGTAGTTACAGCATATCTAAATTGATAGGGTTTTCCTATTATTACTCTTACATTTCAGTCCCACAGATAAATATTATTGATACCTAGGGATATTACCAGCTTTCATAGGATTACATCCCAGATGCATATACTATGTGACACAGCCACAAGTAAGGAAGGAAGATGAGCACTTTATATTGTTGCTAAGCATGGACTTAAGACTTTAGGATCTAACCAAGATTTTTATAGAACTGTTAAGTTGCTCATATTCCTAGAACTATCATTTGAACTGAAAGGCTGTTGGCATCTTTTCTTGCTCTGAATCTTTGCTGCTTTTGTTGATGAGCTTACTGCTAATGTGCAAATGGGAATATCTCCCACTGCTATCTAAATGACTTGCAAACATTACAGGCCACTGGATTATTGGTTCTTAGTGAAGTTACTCAGGGTGTCCTGGTTCTCTTGTGCCTTCTGTAGTGTGCCATGCCATCATTGGTCTTTCCACATTGTCGCTGCCAAAATGACATATGCCTGGGTCACTATGTTCACAGGACAGAAAATAATAGTTTAAAATTGAGCTTTATTTCAAGACAGGTATCAAAATACAGTTTCATGCCTCATTAAATGATGTGTTTGTTCACTCATTTTATACAGAGCATTTTTATGATAAATATATTCAATAGTGTCCCAAACAGAAATCTTTTTTTAAAAATTAATCTGTCATGTTTACTTCAAATGATCATGTTAAGGACTGAATCACTTACTTCGATTCAAGAGTAACTGAATATTTTAACCCAAGTCATTGTATACTTGAAAACATTAGTAGAAATTTATATATATATATATATATATATATATATATATATATATATATATATAAAATGTATTTCAAGAAATTATTTTTCTTATCTAATCTGGATTTCAGGTATTAAATTAATATCTCTTTAAAGTACAGTTTTACTTAGAAATAAATTATTTGTTTTCATTTTAGAATGCAATATTATTTTTCAAAATCTATCATTCAGTTTCCAGGTCAAGCTGTCTGAGTATGTAAGGTTTAATTTGTTTTTCTTCCTAAAACTCTTTGAAATTATAGAAAAATCAATCCTAGGAAAATAGGAAGGATTTCATCAGAGGGCGAGGATAATTGAAGAGTTTTTAAGTGTGAAAACAGATGGGGTTTAATTGGAAAAGCAACCCTGCAGAGCAGAGCAAACGACAACTCGATGGGAACTCCGGGAAGAAGCACGGTTAGCACATGGAGCAGCAACAGTCTCGTGGGATCAGAGACATTCCATGTAGGAGCCAGCACCATCCCTGGGGCAACTGGCAAGGTAATTAATTAAAGTGCTGTGCCTCTGCTGCACTGGAATAAAGCTCTCAAGCACAAGCTAGATTAAATGAAGGAATTGCCTTAGGGAACCCCAGGGTTAGCTTGGTAACAGTAAGAGAAGTAGGGCAACGTCCTAGACAAGGACCAGTTACAAATGACATACTCAGTGTCCCTAAAAGAGACCAAAGGAACAATGAGAAGTCCTGTTTAGATAATAAACATTCCAACAGGAACCACAATAAATGTGCTTTAAAACTTTGAGAAGAAAACCAATTATCCTGATACAAATTTCAGGAGTCTTAAGGAAGACTTAGTATAGTTGGACTTATCTTCTTGCCTAAATATATCATTAAATAACTAAAAGACTGGGAACTAGAGAAGCAGATAAGCAACTGCTGATCTTCAACTATTCCCCCTCCTCCAAATCTAATCCCTTAGCCTCACCTGCAGCTCTGTAGCAGACCTGCTGCAACCTCCACTCACTCCATGCCCACCTGTCCACGATCACGAAGACCTCCCCCTCCAACCCTGCTTCTCCCCACCACCAGCAGGCAGGTCTCAGGAACCCAAAGGCCACTCTGGCAGGGAGCAGGTAGACTAACTGCAGACATTTGCTCTCCCTCCCCTCCCCTGAATCTAAATCCCCAGGCTTATTCCCAGCTCTGTAGCAGACTGCTTGTTGGGTTTCTACTCACTCCCTGCTTCCATTCCCAGGACACTAAGCAGATCCTGGTGAAACGCCCTGCTCACCTTTCACTGTGGACCACCTAAGACCCTTCTTCTCCTCCTCCTCCTACTACCACTAGCTACCTACTAGCTCATCTCCATTCTTAAGCGTAAGCTCCCAAGACCTAGAAACACATTTTACAAAATAAGCAGAGTGGCCACACCTAGCAGGATACCAGAAGAATTCCCTGCCAGGTAACAGCCACAACACCATCCTTAGAACCTGAGAGAGAGAGAAAGAAGAATTGGAGCACATCTAATAAAGACCATACCAGCTGTCAACACCTAAACTTAGAGTCATCCAAAATCCAGACACCTAGATGCCAGCATAAAAACACAATAACAGCCAGGACAGTATGTCCTACCAGAGTCCCACAACCCTACTAAAGTATGCTCTTGAGAACGGCAACATGGCTGAAGCATAAGACAGAAGTGGTCTTTATGGACATCACAGAGGGCTTTAAAGAGGAATTAAATCCTTCAAAGAAATCTATGAAAATACCACAGTGGAAGGAAATGGAAAAACATTCAAGAGCTGAAAGTAGAAACAGAATCAACAAAGAAAACCCAAACGGAGGGGAATGTATGCATATTGAGTATATGTATATATACTCAAACAGGAAAGGCAAGGCTTGAAGACAAAGTACAAGAGATGGAATAAAGAATCTAAGACATTGATGGCAAGATAAGATAAATGGATACTGTAGTAAAAAAAAAATTGTTAAATCTATAAAAATACTGACACAAAACACCCAGGAAATGGGGACACTAGGAAAAGACAAAATGTAAGAAAAATTGGAATACAGGAAGGAAAAGAAACCCAGGTCACTATCACAGAAAATATTTTCAACAAAGTCATAAATGAAATTCTCTCTAACAAAGGAGAATTCTATCAGGGTACAAAAAAGCATGGAGAACACCAAATAGATTAGGCCAGAAAAGAAAGTCCCCATGATACGTAATAAGCATAATGCTAAACATATAGAACAAAGAAAGTATTAAAATCTTTTGGCAAAAATCAAAAAGCAGCAACAGCAAAAACTGATATATAAAGGCAGACCTATTAGAATTACATCTGGCTTCTCAATGGAGACTCTAAAAGCTAGAAGGGCCTGGACAAATGTTCTAAAAAAACTCTAAAAGAGCACAGATACTAGTCAAGACTATACCCAGCAAAACTTTTAATCACAATAGAAGTAGAAATTAAGATCTTTCTTGATAAAATCAAATTTAAGCAACATCTGTCTACAAACCCAACCTTGCAGAAAGCACTGGAAGGACAACTCCAGCCTAAAGAGTTTAACCACACGCAAGAAAACACAAAGAATAAATAACCTCACACCAGAAAAGCACACACACACACACACACACACACACACACACACACACACACCACTACAACAAAAAACACAAACCAACAAACTTTGCTTATTAATAGCTCTCAACATCAAATGGTTTCAATTCCCTGATTAAAAGATGAAGACTAAGAGAATGGATACAAACCAGGATCCATTTTTCTGCTGCATCCAGAATACACATGTTAAGGCAGTACACTTCTGTAATCTCAGGACTCAGGAGGCAGAGGCAGGAGGATCTCTGTAAGTTCAAGGCTAGCCTGGTCTACAAAGTGAGTCCAGAACAGCCAAGGCTACACATAGAAACCCTGTCTTTAAAAACAAAACAGAACAAAAAAAATAAGTAGATGAAAAGTTCAAGTATAGATATCACCAAAGTAAATTTATAGGAAAACATATCCCAATCAAATAGGCTTAAGAAACAATCTGGAGTTGCCATTTTAATATGTACCAAGAGAGACTTCAAAACTAATCAGAAGAGATAGGGAAGCACATTACATAGTCATCAAAAGAAGGATCAACAAGAAGACATTGCAGTACTTAACATCTATGACGTGAATACAAGAACACCCAGTTTTTAGAAGAAACACAGCTACAGGTAAAAACATGTTGATCCTCACACAAAGAGGTGATTATAGTAGTGGCTGACTTCAGTGCACGATTCTCACCAATAGATGGATCATACAGACAAAATGGGAGAAATATGGGAGTTAACTGGCTTCATAAACCAAATGGAGCTAACTGATACCTACAGAACATTTCACCCAAACACAAAACTAAAACTTGTGGTCAGAATCTCATGGAACTTTCTCAAAAACTGGCCACATACTCAGACGCAAAGTCTCAACAGATCTAAGAAATTGAAATGACACCCGTCATCCTATCTGACCACTACAAATCAAAGCTAGATATGAACAACAGAAACAACAGAAAGATTACAAACTTATGGAAACTGAACGACTTATTGTTGAATGAAAAATGGATCAAGAAAGAAATTTAAAATTGTGTAGAAGTGAATGAAAATGAATACACAACATGCTAAAATTTATTAGACACAATAAAGGCATTTCTAAGAGGCAAGCCCATAGCACCAAGTTCCTTCATTACCAAAACACACACACACACACACACACACACACACACACACACACAAAAAAAAAAAAAAAAACAACTGGAGAGAGCTCATACTACTAACTTACTAATACACCTGAAGTTTATGAACGAAGCAATCACATCCAAAAGAAGCAAAAAACATGAAATAATCAAACTCAGGGTTGAAATCATTAAGATAGAAATAAAAATAAAACAATGAATCAACGAAATAAATAGTTGGTTCTTTGAGAAAATAAGACTGACAATTTTTTACCTAAATTAACTAAACGGTAGACAGAGAATACACAAATTAACAAAATTGGGGGGGGGGGAGAGAAATAACAGCAGACACGGAGGAAATCCTGATAATCATATAGACTTTAAAAACTTATACTACATCAAATTGAAAAATCTAAGAGAAATTAAAATTTCCCCCATACATCAGACTTATCAAAGTTAAATCAAGATCAGATAAGCAATTTAAACAGACCTATAAACCATACTGAAAATATAGAGGCAGTAATTAAACATCATTCAGCCAAAAAAAGTTAATACCAATACTCACCAATGAACATTACCCAATTCATTTTAGGAGGCCACAGTTACTATGATATCCAAAGCACATAAAAACCCAACAACAAAAGAAAATTACACACCAATTTACCTTATGAACATGCATGCAAAATTTCTCAATAAAATCCTTACAAATCGAATCAAGAAAATCATCCACCATGATCAAATAGGCTTCATCCCAGAGATGCAGAGTTGGTTCAACATTCATAAATTGACAAATTTAATTTAAAAAAATAAACAAACTGAAAGACAAAAACCATAAGATTGTTTCAATAGATGCAGAAAGCCCTTTGAGAAAATCCAACACCAGTTCATGACAAAAGTCGTGGAGAGATTAGGCAAACAAGGGCCATATGGCAACATAATAAAAGCAGTTTACAGCAAGCCCTCAGCCAACATCAACTTGGAGAGAAACTCAAAGCAATTTCATTAAAATCAGGAACAAGACCCTTTGTCTACCCCTAATCAATACAGTACTTGAAGTCTTAAGTAGAGCAGTAAGACAACTGAAGGAGATCAAGGAGATTCAAGTTGGACAGGAAGAAGTCAAAGTATCTTTATTTGTAGTTGATATGATAGTATACACAAGTGACCATCAGAAAACACCTACAGCTGATACTTTCAGCAAAGTAGCAGGATATAAAATTAACTCACAGAAAGAAGTAATTTCACCATACACATAACAAAGGACTGAGAAAGAACTCAGGGACACAATACCTTCCACAATGGCCTCAAATAATATATGTTGTGCTAATAATAACCAAGCAAGTGACTTTAATGAAAAAAAATTTAAAACACTGGAGAAGATATTACACTAGAAATGATCTTCCATGCTCATGGCTTAGTATGATTAGTATAGTAAAAATGGCCATTCCCCCAAAAGTAATTTAAAGATTCAACACAATCCCCATAAAATGTCCATCACAGTTCTTAACAGAGCTTGAAAGCTCAATTTTCCATTTCATATGGAAACATAAAACATCCAAAATAGTTAAAACAATACTGAATAATGAAAGAACGGCTGGAAGTGTCACCATTCCTGACTACAAGTTGTACTGCAGAGCTACTGTAATAAAAACGTGATGGTACTGGTAGAAAAATAAACAGCTTGATCAATGGAATGAAACTGAAGACCAAGACATAAATATGCAGATTTATGGACCCTGATTTTTTTTTTTTTTTTTGTAAATAACTCAGAAATACACCACTGGGAGGAAAAAAAAAAAAGACAAAAGACAGCATTTTTAACAAATGGCGCTAGTCAAACTGTTTAGCTGCTTGTAGAAGAATCCAAACATAGCCGTACTTATACCACTACACAAAACTTATATCCTAGTATCAAAGATCTCAACATTAAACTGAATACACTGAACCTGATAGAATTAGGGAATAGCCTTGAGTGCATTGGCACAAGAGACAACTTTCTGAATAGAGCACCGATAGTTCATGCCTTAGCTAAGATCAACAATTAATAAATGGGACCTCATGAAACTGAAATTTTTCTGCATGGCTAAGAACACTGTCATTTAAACAAAGCAGCAGCCTACATTATGGGAAAATTTTTCTATTAATTGCACATCTGATAGAGGGCCAATACCCCTCCGGAAAAAAAAAAAAAACAAACTCAAGAAACTAGATATCAAGAAAACAAATAACTCAATTAAAAATGGAGAATACATTTAAACATAGAATTCACTATAGAGGAAATTCAAATGGCTGAGACACTTAAGGAATGCTCAACATTCTTATGTATCAGATAAGTGCAAATCAAAACTACTTTGTGATTTTGTTAGAATGGTTAAGATCAATGAAACAAGTGACAGCTCTTGCTAGTGGCACTGCAAACTTTACAGTCACTCTGGGAATTGGTGTGGTAGTTCCTCAGGTAGATGGGGATTGATCTATCTGCAGATCCAGTTATATCAATCTTGAGCATATAGCCAAAGGATGCTTTATGCTACCACAGAGACACTTGCTCATTCTTATTCATTGCAGATATGGGAAAGTGTAGGTGTAATCATCTGCCCAGCCCAAGGTAATATGAAATAATTATTAAATCTTACAAGTGTCTGTGTTTTATTGGATTGTGATAGCAGTTTAAAAAGTACTGTCATAATAATTATGGGCTAATAGTAAACATTATTAGCTTGTACTTCTAAAATTACCACAGCAATCAAGACAGTGTTTTCTCCCCCAAAACCATGGGTTCTGAAGAAATGTTTGGCCAATAGAGTTAGCTAGATGAACTCCAGAGCACACATTTTAGAACAATCCAAGGTCTAAAAATTATAGTAGACTTAGATTAATATTCCCAGAAAATCTACCTGCCACAATTAAAAAAGAAAAAACCTGTCCAAAATATAAAGACTGCAAAAGGAAAATTACATCCAACAAACCAAACCTAAGGAAAATATAGAAAGTGCTATTTCATACTGAAGAGAGAATTGAGCATAGCCAAGAGACTGCAGAAAGAAATATGAAGCCATAATAATTAAAATGAAGAGCACCACTGATAATACAAACAATACCACCACAAATTAACAACATAATGACTGCAATCAAAACATACATCCAATAAAAACTTCAACTATTAATGGCCTCAATTCTCCAATAAAGAGACATGGCCTACCTAAATGGATCAAGAAGCAAAATCAATCTATCAGTTCTGCATAAGAAAAATACCTTAGCTTTGAAGAAATACAACACCATAGAGTAAAAGGAATAGCAAAAGTACTGTATTCAAATGGGATCAGGAAACAAGCAAACACTACTTTATTAATATCTGAGAAAAAAACACCTCAAACTGAATCAGAAAAGTTATAAAAAAAAATGCTTCACTCTAATCAAAAAAGCCATTAATCAGGAAATATTACTATCATACACATATATGCCAAATTCTGATGCATACCATTTCATTTTTAAAATGTACAACTGGATTTAAAGACATAGATTAATACCAACCATTAATAGTTGGTGATTTCAATATTTTCTTTTCTGCAATAGATATATAATCTGAACAAAAACTAAGCAAAAAATCAGTAGACTTAACTGACATCATATATCAAACAGGTTTAACTGATTTCTATAGGATATTCCACTCAAACATCAAAGACTATATACTCTACTCAACAGCTTTTCTAAAATAGCCAAATCCTGAGTCACAAAACAAATTTCTACATATTCATGAAGACTGACATAGTTTGTTGTATACTATATGCCTACAATGCAATAAAACTTAAAATATACAGCAAACAAATCTGAAATAAACAAATCTGAAACAATCTAAAACAAATCTGAAAAAAAAAAAAAAACACAAACGTATGGAGATTGAACAACTCATGGGTCAAAAGAAACCAAGAAAGGAAAAAAAAATTAATTTCCTGGAACTAAATGAAAATGAAAACACAATACAACAAAATCTTTGGGGCACACTGAAATTGGTCTTACATTAGAAAGTTATATCCTGAAGAGCCTAAATTAAAACATCAGAAAAAGCACAATAAATGACTTAATGATGTAACTCATAATTGAAAAAAACAAGAGCTAGCCAAATCCAAACCTAATCAATGCCTTCTGTAAAGCAAGTATCAGTCTAATACCCGAGCCAGGGAAAGACACAAAAATGAACACAAAATTACATAGCAGTATCACTGATAAATATAGATAGATAAATGCTAAATAAAATTCATCCAACTCAAATACAAACATAAATCAAAAATAGTATCCATCATGACCAAGTTGGCTCTATCTCTGAGATGCAGGTTGAACAACGTAAGTTAACATACTTAATAAACTGCATAAATGGAATTAAAAACAAAAATCACACGATCAGATCCAAGATGGCAGCGACCAGCACACACCTTATCTGAGGTGCACAGGCTCTGAAATTCTGGAATTCGTGAGTGGAGGGGCAGCTGAAGCCAGAACATCCACATTGAGGCTCCCTGGGCGAGAGGGGACAACACGTGAGCTCAGAACATTTGGATCCAGATCACTGGCAGACGTCTTCAGGGACTGAAAGTGGTGAATATTGAACCCCCCTGCACTTCCCCTTGCCCCAAGCATGGGCCTCCCTCCTTGTTGGAGGCTGTGGCGATTTCCCCAAGCATAGCCTCCCTGTTCAGTAACTGAGACAGCAGAGGCAGGCCTCCCAGTTCTGCTGCAGAGGCTGTTTGGGCCTCCCAGCAGGTGGCTGTACTGGCCTCCCGGGTCTGTTGCGGTGGTGGTGGAGGGGGGTGGAGGGGTGGTAGCTAGCCCTAACAGGAGCCACCTTGCTCTGTAACTGAGAGAACAGAAGTGGCTACCCCAAGTATGGGTCTCCCTGCCCAGCGGACAAACAGTGGAGCTGATGGATCTTCTATATTCTCATTTGCCCCTGCAGGCCCAAATATGAAAACAGACAACAGAAGAAACCCCTGTGCTTTCTGATTAGGCCTGAAAGCCAGCCAGTGCACCTTTAAGTGAGTGTTTGCACAGCCCCAGATCCAGGGTCCCTTCACACTAGCAGCCAGTTGGATCCCTCCCACCCACACTCTGACTATGGGCAACATAGGGATTCTTAGGACAGCTTTCTCAACATTGAAGCCCCTGTTCAGTGGGTCTACCAGTGGAGTCCAGGCAAATAATTCCTGGAGCCCAGACAGATCTGAATACCAGGAGGACAGGACAGTACAACAGGCCTGTAGGTATTCAAGGCACCTGTGCATGCACACAACACCCACGAAAAAGTGCCAGCACCCTCATCCCTTACTGCACTTAAGCCCCACATTCCAGGCATCATCACACTCTAGCACCCTGTCCTCCAGACATATTTCCACCCTCATCCCTGTGCTTGCTCGCCTGCACTTATACACCCACACCTGTGACCTTCCTCTTCATCTACAGCTGAAACACCGATATCTACTCTCAAACCAGTGGACCTCTCTGATCTTCCTGAAGAATACTCCAGACCCCAGAGAAAGATGGACCCAGGCTGAAGTACAGACTCCAGGAACAAACAGGGAAGGTTACAGATAAGCAGATGGCTAGAGGTCAGCATAAGAACATATCAAAAAAAAAAAAAAATCAGTACATCATGGCTTCACCAGCAACCCCAAAAATCAATGGACATGCTAATCATTGGAAACACAGGAAAATGATCTCAAATCTAGGCTTATCCAGATATTAGAGGAACATAAAGAGGAAACACACAAAGCTCTCAAAGAAATACAGGCAACTACAGCCAGATAATTAGAAGGACAAGTAGAGGCACAATTAGTGGTACATACAGAGGAAAGAAATAAAAAAAAATAGAGGTCATCATGGAAACACAGGAATCCACATTCAAACAGATGAAAGAAATGAAAACAGAATTAGAATCAATAAAGAAAACACAAACAAAGAAAACCATGGAGCTGGAGAACTTAGAGAAAAGATCAGGAACCACAAAGGTAAGCATCACCAACAGAATACAAGAGATGGAAGAGAGACTCTCAGGCGCTGAAGATACACTGGCAGAAATTGATACATCTCTCAAAGAAAAAGTAAAATTGAAAAAGTTACAAACACAGAACATCTAAGAGATCAAGGACACCATAAAAAGACAAAATCTAAGAATACTAGGAATAGACGAGAAAGAAGATTCCAGGCTCCAAGGTCCAGAAAATATTTTCAAGAAAATCAGAAAATTTTCCCAACTTAAAGAAAGAGATGTCCATAAACATACAAGAGGCTTACAGAACACCAAATAGACTAGACCAAAAAAGCAACTACACACATCACATAATAGTCAAAACACTAAATCTACAGAACAATGAAAAAATATTAAAAGCAGGAAGCAAAAAAGGCCAAGTAACACATAAAGGTAGACCTATCAGAATCACACAGACTTCTCAACAGAAACTAGGAAAGCCAGAAGGGCCTGGGCAGATGTCATGCTGACTCTAAGGGACCACAGATGCCAACACAGGCTACTATACCTAGCAAAGCTTTCAATAAACATAGATGGAAAAAACAAAATATTCCATGACAAAACTAAACTTACACAATATCTACACAGCAACCCAGCCCTACAGAAGATTCTAGAAGAAAAACTAGAATTTTCAATCCAACGAAATCAACTAGACACAAAAAACACAAGATATAGGTGACTTCACAACAAAAAATTAAAAGAAAACAAATAAAATATAGTAATGCCACTAACTCCACAATAAAAGGAACTAACATTCATTGGTCACTATTATCTATCAACATCAACGGACAAAACTTTCCAATAAAAAGACACAGACTAACAGAATCGTTGCAGAAACAGGACCCAACACAACCTCAGAGTAAAGGGCTGGAAAGACGTTTTTCAAGCAAATGGACCCAGAATACAAGCTGGGGTAGCTATCCTAATATCTAATAAAATAGACTTTCAACGAAAATTAATCAAAAAAGATGAGGAGAGGCACTTCACTCTCAGCAAAGGAAAAATACAGCAGGAGGATATCAAAATCCTGAACATCTACTCCCCAAAAACAAGAGCACCTGCATTTGTAAATGAAATGTTATTAAAGCTTAAATCACACATCGATCCCAACACCTTAATAGTGGGAGACTTCAACACTTCACTCTCACCAAGGGACAGATCATCTAAACAGAAGTTAAATAGGGAAATAATGACACTTAATAGAGGTCCTAAATCACATGGACCTAAGAGACATCTACAGAACTTTTCACCCAAACTCAAAAGAGTATACCTTCTTTTCAACACCTCATGGAACCTTCTGAAAAACTGACCATATAGTTGAGCAAAAAACAAGCCTCAACAGATACAAGAAGACTGAAATAATCCCTTGTATCCTATCAGACTACTATGGCCAAAAACTAAACCTCAATAACAGAAATAACAAAGAGCCTACATACACATGGAAACTAAACAACTCTCTACTCAATGACAGCTTGGTCATGGAAGAAATGAAAGAAGAAATTAAAGACTTCCTAAAATTCAATGAAAATTAAGGCACAACTTACCCAAACTTATGGGCAACAATAAAAGCAGTGCCAAGAGAAAAGTTCATAGCACTAAGTGCCTCCAGAAAGAAGTTGGAGACATTTCATACAAGTAACTTAATGGCCCACCTAAACACCCTAAGGAAAAAAAAAAGATGCAGACACACACAAGAGGAGTAGACAATTGGAAATAATCAAACTCGGAGCTGAAATCAATGAATTAGAAACAAAGAAAACAATTCAAAAAATCAATGAGACCAAGAGCTGATTCTTTGAAAAAGTCAACAAGATAGACAAACCCTTTGCCAAACTAACTAAAAGGCAGAGAGAAACTATCCAAATCAGCAAAATCAGAAATGAAAGGAGGATAAGGGCAGACACTGAGGAAACCCAAACAATTATTAGGTCTTACTACAAAAGCCTTATACGTCACAAAATTTGAAAATCTAAATAAAATAAGCAATTTTCTTGATAGACCCCAATTACCAAAATTAAATCAAGATCAAGTAAATAGATTGAATAGTCCTATATCCCCTGAGGAAATTGAAGCAGTCATCAAAAGTCTCTTTTCCAAAAAAAAAAAAAAAAAAAGCCAAGGTCCAGAAAGTTTCAGTGCACCTTCAAAGAAGAGCTAACTCCAATTCTCTTCAAACTATTCCACAACATAGAAACAGAAGGAACATTACCAAACTCATTCAATGAAGCTACAGTCACCTTGATACCTAAACCACACAAAGACCCGACAAAAAAGAGAACTCAGAGCTATCTCACTAATGAACATTGATGCAAAAAATACTTAATAAAATACTTGCAAACCGAATCTAAGAATGCATAAAAGATATTATCCACCATGAACAAGTAGCCTTCGTCCCAGGCATGCAGGGGTGATTCAGTATATGGAAATCCATCATTGTAATCCACCATATAAACAAACTCCAGGAGAAAAAGCATATGACCATCTCTTTAGAATATGAAAAAGCATTTGACAAAACCCAACACCCATTCATGTTTAATGTCTTGGAGAGATCAGAGATACAAGGCACATACCTAAACAAAGTAAAGACAATATACAGCAAGCCTATGGCCAACATCAAACTAAATGGAGAGAAACTTAAATCAATCCTATTGAAATCAGGGAAAAGGCAAGGCTGCCAACTTTCTTCATATCTCTTCAACATAGTACTTGAAGTCTAGCTAGAGCAAGAAGACAACTAAAGGAGATCAATGGGATACAAATAGGAAAGGAAGAAGTCAAAGTATCACTATTTGCAGATTATATGATAGCATTCTGTGTGACCCCATAAATTCAACCAAAGAACTCCTTCATCTGATAAATACCTTCATCAAAATGGCTCGATACAAAATCAACTCAAAAAAAAAAAAATTTGTAGCCCTTCTGTATACAAAAGACAAAAGGCTGAGAAAAAAAATTAGGGAAACTGCACCCTACACAATAGCCACAAATAACATAAAGTACATTGCTGTGACTCTAATCAAGCAAGTGAAAGACCTGTATGAAAAGAAAAAAAAACTTCAAGTCTCTGAAGAAAGAAATTAAAGAAGATATCAGAAGATGGAAAGATTGCCCATGCTCATGGATCGGTAGGATCAGCATAATGAAAACGGCCATCCTGCCAAAAGCAATTTACAGATTCAATGCAATTCCCACTAAAATACCAACACAATTATTTACAGACCTTGAAAGAACAATTCTCAACTTCATATGAAAAAAAAACAGAATTGCTAAAACAATCCTGTACAATAACAGATCATCTGGAGGTATCTCCATCCCTAGAAGACCCAGAAATAAATCCACACACCTACAGATACTTGATTTTTGACAAAGAAGCCAAAACCATACAATGAAAAAAGACAGCATCTTCAACAAGTGGGGCTAGTATTACTGGGGCTAGTATTACATTTATCTATATGTAGAAAAATACAAATAGATCCATATTTATCCCCCTGCACAAAACTAAAGTCAAAGTGGATCAAAGACCTCAACATAAAACCAGACATACTAAATCTGTTAGAAGAAAAACTGGAGAAAAGCCTTGACCTTATTGGCACAGGACAGAACAGAACAATAACAGCACAGGCACTAAGATCAACAATCAATGAATGGTACCTCATGAAACTGAAAAGCTTCTATAAAGCAAAGGACACTGTCATCAGAACAAAATGACAGCCTACAGACTGGGAAAGGATCTTCACCAACCCTGTATCTGACAGAGGGCTTATATCCAGAATATATAAAGAACTCAAGTTAAAAAGCAATGAATCAAATAGTCCAATTAAAAAATGGTGTACAGAGCTGAACAGAGAATTCTTTATAGAGGAATATCAAATGGCAGAGAAACACTTGAAGAAATGTCCTTAGTCATCAGGGAAATGCAAATCCAAATGATCCTGAGATTTCACCTTATACCCATCAGAACGACTAAGATAAAAAAAAAAAAAAAACTCAAGTGACAGTACATGCTAGAGAGAGTGTGGAGAAAAGAAAACCCTACTCCATTGCTGGTGGGAATGTTAACTTATACAACCACTTTGGAAATCAATCAGGAGCTTTCCCAGAAAATTCGGAATAGTGCTTCCTAAAGACCCAGCTATACTACTCCTAGGCATGTATCCAAAGTATGCTCAACTATACAACAAGGACATTTGCTCAAACATGTTCATCACAGCTCTATTTGTAATAGCCAGAAACTGGAAAAAAACTACATGCCCCTCAGTGGAGGAATGGATATAGGAATCGTGGTACATTTACACAATGCAAAACTACTCAGGTATTAAAAACAATAAAATCATGAAATTTGTAGGCAAATGGTGGAAACTAGAAAAGATCATCCTGACTGAGGTATCCCAGAAGCAGAAAGACACACATGGTATAAACTCACTTATTAGTGGATATTAGACATATAATATAGGATAAACATACTAAAATCTGTATAACTAATGAAGCTAAGCAAGAAGTAGAACCCTGGGTAAGATGATCAATCCTCACTCAGAAAAGCAAATGGGATGGACATTGGAAGAGCAAGAAAACAGGGAACAGGACAGGAGCCTACCACAGAAGGCCTCTGGAAGACTCTACCCAGCAGGGTGTCAAAGCAGATGCTGAGGCTCATAGCCAAACTTTGGGTAGAGTGCAGGGAATCTTATGAAACAAAGGGGAGATAGAAAGACCTGGAGGGGACTGGAGCTCCACCAGGAGAGCAACAGAACAAAAAAATCTGGGCCTAGGGGTCTTATCTGAGACTGATACTCCAACTAACCATACTGATACTCCAACCATTCATGGATATAACACAGAATCCCTCCACAGATGTAGTCCGTGGCAGCTCAGTCTCCAAATGGGCTCCCTAGTAAGGGGAACAGGGACTGTCTCTGACATGAACTCAGTGGCTGGCTCTTTGTTCACCTCCCCCTAAAGGGGAAGCAGCCTTACCAGGTCACAGAGGAAGACAATGCAGACAGTCCTAAAGAGACCTGATAGGTTAGAGTCAGAGGGAAGGGGAGTAGGACTTCCCTATCAATGGACTTGGAGAGCGACATGGAAGGGAGGGAGGGTGGAAATGAGGAATGGGGCTACAGCTGGGATACAAAGTGAATAAACTGTAATTAATATAAAAAATTAAAATAATAAAAAGTAAAAATTCACATGATCATCTCAATGCATGTAAAAAGGCCTTTGATAAAACATGCCTTCATGACAAATGTCCTCAGACTGGAGTGAACATTCCTCAGTGTAATAAAAAGCTTTATATGAGAAACACAAACCCAACGTCATCATAAATGGAGAAGAACCCAATGAATGAAAAAATTTCTCTGAAATCTGGAATGAGACAGAGATTTTTACAACCCCCCCACACACACACACACACATACTCTATAAATATTGTGCTCAAAGCACTAGCTGGTCCAATAACAGAAGAGAAGAAAATTAAATAGCTATAAATAGGGAAAAAGGAAGTCAAATTATCCTTATTTATAGATCACAAGAGATTATACATAAGAGATACCAGAAATTCTAACAGAAAATTTCTAACAGTGATAAACAAACTCAGCAACATAGCAGGAAACAAAATCAGTTTGTAGCGAATAGCTTTTCTATAAACCACTAACAAACATACAGAGAAAAAGATCATGGACATACTTCCAATCACAATAACCTCAAAGAAAATAAAATATCTAGAAATAAACATAACTACAGAAGTGAAGGGCCTTCACAATGAAAACTTTAAATATCTGAAGAAATAGAGAAAGACACTAAAAAAAGGAAAGACATCCTCTGCCCATAGCCTGGGCGAACTGATATTTTCAAATGGCCATCTGCCAATAGCTATTCACAGATTCAACAAAATCCCAGTAAAAATTTCTATCTCATTCTCCACAGAAATAAGAAATAACCATCCTAAAATTCATATAGAATCACAAAAGAAATAAGTGGTATGTATCAAGAAAAATATCCATTTTATGTAGATTGTGTGAGACTCTTCAGTGTTTCCTAGCAAATTTTTTTGGTCACTTTACACTTTGTGAGAGAATAGTTCAAAGGAGCAATCTGGAGAGAATTGTTGGGATCTGGGGTCTATGCTGCAGTGGCTCTAGATTTCGCAAATAGCAGAGGAAGTTAGGAAAGTAGCTAAGACGATAAATGCCTGAGTTATACAACTTAGAAGACTAGCTCAGGCTAGGCCATTTTCTCAATTGTCCCAGGACTGAACTAGCTTTTCTCTTTTTCTATGTCCTCATTCTCTACCCATGACATAGCTACATCTTCACACTTCAGGACCTAAAAGTCATCTAAGATGTTCATTCCCTTGTAGACTACTGCTGTTCCCTGTCTCTAGAGACCCCCGTCTAGGCTGGATACTACATAGGATTCTTTCTTAGGAACAAAGGAAGAGGCTTTGACTTGTGAGAAAAATGCAGTCCCTGAACAAAGTGAAAGGGTTTACAGCCTCCATGTCTTTAATGTTATGGTAGAGGTGAAAGATTAGCTCAAGAGTACAGTCAGTAGCATGCCTGAGTGTGACTTGCTCTTACAGAATTCATCTCTGTCTCTTATATTCAAAGTCTGAGTGTCCAATATGAACATTTATTTCTAATCTAATCTAATCTTCATGGCTATTTATCAGAAGGAAGCACTTCTTAACTTAGTGTGAATTAAGGAGAATCATCACTTTTTTATGAATATTCTAGAAATGTGTTGAAGCCTATTTCTTTCTCCATTTGAGTGATCATGTTGCTTTGTTGACACTCAGATGACTGTGTGTAGAACCATTTCTGAGAGCCTGTTATACTGACTGTCCCTCTTTCTGCCACTTAGCATGTGCACTGACTAATCAACTAAGATTGGTTCTTAAAATCCAGTCTTAAAGTCTCAATAATGCACTAAAGAAGAAATAAAATCACATTCTTTAAATTCAAAGAAGAAGATTGAGTTCATTTTAAGCCTGAACTCTGTCAAAGTCCTTTTACACTTGGCTCACTGAGAACAGAATTAAGTTATGCGGAAGCTTCCCAGCCAGCAGACAGCTACAGGAACCTGTAAGTACAGGAAAGTTCCAGGGCCAAGGTGTTCACACAGGCATGACCTTCCTCATTACCCTCCTCAGACTCAGGTGCAAGCTTGCTTCCCTTAGCTTATGTTCTCAAGGATTTATGAAGATAGCATTACCATACTAAATATAAAACACAGTAAATTATCTTCCAGAGCTAAATATTGTTACCTAGTATTAACGATAAATTTGTAATATTTTCATTTCCTGTCAATTATACAGACATATTTTAAAATTTGCTAACTAAGATTCATGTGAAGTCTTTTAGAAAAGCTTGCATTTATAATAAAAGAACGCATATTGTCATCTTATGATTGTGGATGAAGGAGAGGAAAGACTCTGAACACGTGCGTGTAACTGCATATTCCTGATGAACAAGTTCACAGTCCAGGAATCAGGAGGAGCATCATTGACCAAGTCACAGCTTAAAGAAAATCTCTCTTTCCCTCTCTCTCCACTTCCCTTCTGTTCCACGTTCACTTTTCAATATTAGCATCGCTGTTTGCTGGTGAAAGAGCAGAACAGACTTTAACTGCACATTTCTGTCCCAGCTTTGATCCTTAGCACTGGGTGATCCTGAAAACGTGACTGCCTTGTCTGTGTTTTATCTTCACCTTGAGCCGTGGTGATAATAATGACATTGTGATAGCAAGTGTCCTACTTAGCTCTAACTTCTGACAATGGTGTTGGTCACAGCAATGGAAACTGAACAGCATGCTCCTTAGAAGGATTAGTGGGACCATAGGTGCGAAGCTGCACGATGCTCTGGAAGCATTAGTTGCAATAATCAGAGTTGCAACTCTGAGTCCAAAACAAAACTGAATACATTTCCATTCCAAAGAGCAGCACTATTTCATATTTCATGCAAAGTGGATGTGATTCTACAAAATTTTAATAATAGCAGTTTTATTTTAAAATGACAAAAATAGTTCAGTGAGTCAGAAAATTCAATTATTATGTTCAAAAGATGATCAGAACGAGTTGGAGGGATGGCTCAGGCCTTCAGAAGACTTACCGCTCCTGCAGAGGACTTACGTGGTACTGGGAATTCAGCTGTCTAGAACTACAGTTCCTAGCAGTCCAATGATCTCCTTTGACCTCCAAGAACACGGCACATGTGTGGTTTCCATAAACTCAGTCAGGTTCACACACATAAACAAAAATAAGTGATTAAATCAAAATAACATTTTAAATGTAAAAAGATGAACAGAACCAGGAATCTAACAAATTCATTTGTCAACCTCTTCCTCTCACCCTCTTCCACACCTTGCCTCTTTTTCTAATATTTTCACTTCATGTCATTGCCAGGTTTTAAAATCATCCTAGGAATTAAATGTTCTGGCCAAGAAAGAGTCCTTAGATTTATCCAGCTACGCCATGTGGTCATTTTGGGATCAGTGGCTATGAACAAAATAAAAGATAGGCATCCACTTTAGAATACAGAGAGGCCTTTTGATTGACAAACCCATCATTTTTGCGTCCCTGAGAAAAGGCATGGCCATGAAAAGAAGGAATGTGGTTAAATATAGGCAAACCATAAAAAAAGATTTTTTTACATTGTTGCTTAAATTTTTAGAAATAAAAAATAAAATCCTTGTTATTCAGAGTTCAACATTAGTCACAACCTATTACATTGGGACTGTGCCAAGAACCATTGCTGGGGTCGTCAGACTGGAAGAGTTGTTTAATACTGTACATGTCTGAAAATCTGATGTCCTTTGCTATTCACTTGAGCAACTGTATTAATTCAAATAATAACCTAAGAAGAGTATTTCATCTAGGAGTATTATATTTTCATGAACATACGTGTGGTCTGGAAAAGGTTTTTAGAAACTTGTTGACAAGTGCATTGTATGAGCCTATACTTGTTTTGTTTACTTAAAGTGAACCACCGATCCATTAAAAAAACTCAATCACCTGGATCAAAGACAAGGTCGGTGTGAAATAGTGACTTTACGACATCAATTCTATTTGTTCAAGTTTAGAATTTGATTATCATTTGAAAAAATGGTAGATAATGTATTAATTCATAAGTATTTATTGATTTTGTAAAATGAATAAGACATCACTATAAAATGACCAAGCAATTCTGCTTTAGACCCTCTTCAACAGACTGATAAATCTTTAGAATTAAATAATTCACTTAGTTAAAAAGACAACTTCATCTCCACTAAGTAGGTTTGGGTTTGCTCCAAAGTGATACAGGTCATAGACACAGTGAGGAACATAACCATCAATATACTTGAATTCTGTTTACCAGCTGTCTGAGTCTGGAGTTTGGAGAACCTGACTTTATGAACATTGCTTTGTCTTTTTATGAGAGAGGGATCATCATAAACTCATTTATTACTCTTAGAATAAAGTGTGATGGCAGCTAAACCTATTTCTGTGATTCCTTTCAGCTAGTGTAGCTTGAGCTATGCAGGTATGATGTTTGAAGCCAACATGAGCTTTATCATGAAATCTTTAAGAACAGAAAAAAAAAATTAAACCTGGACTGCTGTCTGAAATAATTTTACATTTTAAATGTTTTTTATGTGTCTTTGCTTTGGTGTATGTATGCATAGCGTGCTCATGCAGGCTTCCACAGAGGCAGGAAGAGAGTATGAGGTCACCTGGAAATCCACTTACAGGGAGTTGTGAGCCACCAAATACGGGCACAAGGACTGGACCTGCAAGAGCAGCAAGTGCTTCTAACTGCAGTGGCGTCTCTTTAGCCCCTGGTTTGGAGTTTTAAATGTTACGTTCTGTTTTGAGTAATAATCTTCTTTGCTTATGGCCTTGCCAGTACAAAACAACGCAAACATTTTTACTGCAACCATGTTTCTAACGGTGGCTTGGGTTATACCGCCCACAAAGTTTTAAATTTAACCGCTGCTTTTCTATCGCTGGCAATAAAGTCACATTATTTTTGTTATGTAAGACTTAGGAGGTTTGGGAAGGCAACAGCTATTCTCTTGGTAGAAAACTGAAATAAAAATACACTCCTCTTATTGAATTTCCCTGGAAACAGCTAAATATAAAAGCATTAATTTTCTCCCTATATTCTTACTTAATTAAATTATGATGAACTCACTTACAAGTTACAATTATGGTATGGAAGACACTGAAATATTGCTGAAATAGTAAGACAGATATTTTGTGCCTATGTTTTACTTTGCCTCAAGAAGTGTGGCTATTAGTCAGAAATTACAAGTTCAGTGACTAAATCTTGTCTTAAAGATCAGGAATTTATCATAAGCTAACTTACCAATAAACATAGGGGTAGACTAAAAAAATGAAGTATGGAATCCTCAAAGAGACACCTGTACAGTACAGGAAATGAGTACTTGCATGCAGTGAGGGGGGGGGGGATTGGCTGAGAAAGTTTGGCACTGAAGCTAAATATAATTTCTAAGTAAAAACAACTAGACTAACATGAAAATCAATGGGAGGCTGTAAGCTAGTGCAATGAGTTGTTACCAGGGAAACTGAGAGCCCCTCTTCTGGGCTCTTAATGGAAGGGTTTAAAAATGGATTCATAATGAATCTCAAGGACAGTTTTATTAGATGTTGAGAGAACAATAGAGGCCAGCTAAAAATGCTAGCCATCACGACAAGAAACACAGAAAAAAACCCTTGCCTTTTCAGTTGGCTATAGAGCCCAGAGAAGCAGGGAGTGTGTCCACGGTGCTCTGATACATAATTAGAAGTATAAGTAGAGACGGCTTACTAAGGAAGCTAAAGCGTTCCCAAGAACCAAAGCGGGTTTGTGAGCTGAGCAAAGAGCCCTCAAGGCACTCCCACCAGACGCCATATACAGCCCTACCTCTCCCACTTGTATTTCAAGGGCCTTGAACAATAATTGTTTTCTTCCTGCATGCTCTATTCCTTGGATGAAGCTCTGGCAAAGAAGGCCTTCCAGTCTACCTCTGCAAACTGGCTTGTTTCAGTCAATCTCTTCCTTTTTTTTCCTTTTCCTTTTAATTGAAAATAAGGTTTTTAAATATATTCTAACCACATTTCCACTCCCCAACTCCTTATAGATCTTCCTTACTTTCCCACCCACTCAAATCCACACCTTTCTTTCTCTCATTAGAATATAAACACACATCTAAAAGAAGAAGAAGAAGGAGAAGGAGGAAAAGGAGAAGGAGAAGAAGAAATAAAGACCAAATAATAACAGGAAAAACAAATAAACTTTAAAGACTCAGCCATCATCAGAGAATCTTTCTTCTGCAGCAGATTAAAACAAATACAGAGACCGACAATGGGACATTGTACAATGAGTGAGATACTGTGGAACATTCAGTACCAAATGAGATATCTCTACCAAATTCCTCCCTTCAGGTCTCAGAGAACCCTGTGGAAGAAGAGGCAGAAAGAGTGTAGGAGCCAAAGAGGAGGGAAGACACCAAGGAAACAAGGCCTTTTATATACAGTGAGACTGACCTCCATATGAATTCAGAGACTGTGGCAACATGCACAGAGCCAGTGCGGGTCTAAGCCAGATGGGGTCCCAGCACTGAAAGGTGAAGTAGACCAACTCACCCATTCCTAACACAAGTTATCTGCAATCAACAACCACTTGCAAAGAAAAAAAAATAGTTTTTTCCAAGGAAGTCTCACTAGATACATAAATCACAGTGGCAGATCCCACGCCCAACAGTAGATGGCAAACACAAAAGGAACTCAGTGGTAGTTTTGGAGGTTTGGTTTTGTTTTGTTTCACAATGCTTTGTCTGGGCAATTTTTTAAACCTTTCACAAGCCAGTCTTGATGTTTAGGTTCAGATCCTGTCTGCCACAGGTTTCCATCATGGTGAGTACAGAAACAAACAACCATTGTCTCGAAATAAACAACTGAAGAAATATCCATTAGAACAATTCAGCAGGAAGTGACTTCTAAAACTTTCCTGGAACAAAGAAAGTATACAACTCCTTGGAGGGCTTGGCTTTTTTCTGAACATGCTCAGCTCAGGGCCCTCACTTATGAAGCAAATATGGTGGACACATCTTTAGGTGTGGTTAGTCTAAGATCATGGAGCAGATGTTCTAAAACTAGCAGCTTGGTCAACACTCAGTTTACATCGTAAAGATTGAGCTGGAAATAGAAAATCAGACTTTAGGATGTTTCTTTCGCTAGGTTACAAAGTGAGATCCTATCTCAAAGCAAGCAAGCAAGCAATCACACACACAAGCAAGGCAAAGCAAATCCAAAACCAACCAGAAGCAAAAGAAACAAGGAAATGACGAGACCAGTTCAACAGCAGACTTCAGGAAACACAAGCACATCCTAAATCACCTGTGGAGACTGCAGGATTATTCTCTGCAGCCCGTGTCAAGCTTACAGTAAACTCCATCTCAGAATGTTGTGTCCCCAACACTTAAAATTACCTCAAGTCTAGCCTTCTAGGCAACACTTTTTTTGAAACAATTTGAAATGAATGAGCCTGTAAGTATGCATACATTAATGCTTCATTAGTGCCTATCTTATAAGTCCGTATTTTATACTCTAATCCTCCACCCTTAAAATGGCATTTTGTTCCTTGGGGGAATAATGAAAAGAAAAGAGAAAACGTTCCTGATTTTAGCTCATCCCATCTTAAAGTGATGGAAGCTGTGATCTTAGGATTTTCACATCTACGAAGCTAAGAACACATTGCTAATGTGAATTCCCTTTTACAGACCAATGCCAACACAAATTAGTCATTTCTCTTTGATGATTTTAGAAACATGCACATAACTGGAAGCAGACTCATAGAAATATCCATGTGTAGTTTTGTATAAGATTAGAAAACTCAAAGCTCATGGAAAATGCCATACAAATCATCTTGTATATAGTAGCCAGCTTCGCAGCATCCATCATGTATGCATTAGCCAGCTGTGGGCCATCCACTCACGAAACACCACTTACCTTCACACAGAAGTCATCCATGTTTTCAGCTAAGAACAAGGCAGGGCTAAGCCTCAGGACACTGTCCGGTAAAGATTTATCATTTATTATTCTGTGTTTTATCAGTGCTAATGCATGTTTTCATTGTCTGCATTGACTAGTGTGCTTGAATCCTCTGTTCCTTGGAGCTACAGAGTCCTAGAATGAGGCTTCTGCCCCCTAAGTCCAAAAAAAGAGTTTATAATTTATAATTGTCTTGCCCACTTTTGAACATTATGGTAACTTCTTTCACAGTCATTTCTCAGAACAGGTAGAATGGTGCTCAGTCACCAAGCTTGTCTAGAGATTTGGAATTGCATGTGGACTAATAGTTTTGCATGAATTTTGTTTGAGCCTTAGGAAGATAAGTTAATTGTGTAAACTACATCATGACTTTGGAGTTTGGGGATTTTTTTCTTCATTATCTATTAACAATACTTTCTTCTAAACAAGTCAACTTAATTAAGGGTGGACTTGACCATACTTAAAAACCAATGTAGGAATATTGTTGCCTTTGACAACCTTAAATACCAGTCTGTGATTTTTGTGTCCTAAGGCTTTTTTAATTAGGTCAGTTCCACCAATTTAACGTTTCTGGCAGGCCTGTCTTCCTGTGGTTAGTCATTTGGTCCTAAATCTCACTAAGCTACAGTTTCTTTCTCTCCACTTCTGGGGGAAGCAAAGGTAAACTGCCTGCTATTCCCAAGGGGAAAATCTTGATAGGAATGATTACCAGTGAGTTTTCCAGTTCGGGACCCAGAGCACATTAATCCCCTTCAAAGCATCCAGGGTGAAGTCATTTTTCCTGGGCAGCAGACTCAGGCTGATCCTAGGCTGGCCTCTGCAGTCTGGAAGATTCCAAAAGGCCCTCTTGGGCTCCTAACTGACTCTTTGAATTTTAAAATATCGTCCCTAATATTCACCACATTGGCACTGTCTTCTGGACCCAGATTTTAGTAAAAACAGAGAATTTATGCATTTGATTCAGCCTGCTGGCCCTCATAGTGGTGCCCGTGCTGAGCTGAAGGCCGGTTCACAATAGAGGAAGCATTGAGGCTAGAGCAGAAGCACAGTCTTTAGGATACACGTCTACGGGCAGTGACAGACAAGGAGACCATGTGTGCTTACACAGGGAGAACTGGGAGTGTGTAAGCACGGCAGGAAAGAGGAAGAGGTGGGAGGAAGAGGGGGAGAGGAGATAGTGAGGGAGGAAGAGAACAAGAAGGAGGCAGAGAGAGGAAGAAAAAAAAATTGCTTCATAATTTTATCTTGAGCTGCTATTTTCTAAAAGATTTTAGAATGCAGATATTTTGAAACTGTATGCTTAGTTTATTTCTTTACCCTGTTAACTAGAAGTTCTGATTCTAACTTTCTGAAATAGGAATTCACTAAGGAATTAAATAAAGTCATCTTTTTTATGAAAAAGTGAAACGTAAGACAGGAGAGATGGCTTAGCACGTTTAGGTGACGGCCGTGAAAGCCCGATGAGCTGCGTTCCATTCCTAGAGATAAAGATAAAGATAAAGATAAAGATAAAAGAAGAAACCTGCTCCAGCATCGTCCTCTGACCTCCACACAAGCTCCATGGCACACACGCCACCATGCACACCATACGCATACATGTGCAGCCCCTTCCTGTACATACACACATAATAATAATAACAACAATAATAATAATGATCTTTTCAGTTGAATACTTATGGCAACTTTAACCTGTTGCCATTTTGCTGATGAATTAACCAGATAATTTGCTATTGAAAAAAAGCTGAATTATTCTTTCATTAGTGATTTTCTTGTTCTGGAACTTTCCCTATATTTTTTTTTCCAGTAAGATCCTGAATGCCCACGCTTAGAAAAATGCTCAGAAAATCCTCTTGAGGTATAATTTTAATGTGTTAAAACTATAATTTGTTCCAGAGAACAATGATAAGATCCAATATAGGCTTTTAAATAGCACATTCTTAATGGCTTCCAAATCCTCTTGAGAGTTACATTAGAGTAAAATGGTATTTATTGAATCAGACAGAGTCATTGCTCACAAGAGAGAATGCACAGCCCCATCTCTGCAGAGACCAGGAAAAAAAAATGTCCAGTGTACAGAGCAGAACAGAGCAGGTATTTATAGATAGAGTTGGAGGGGGAAATGTGCTGAATGGTTTGACTTTCCTTCCTACCCAAGCTCACAAAACTTAATCTCTAGCAACACTGGCTGCCGGATCCCATTATATATTATGCTTTTCCAGGGATCCTCTTTAGAGGCTCCCAGCTGCTGAGGTAAATTGCGCACCCCGGTTTGTGCCTACTCTCAATTTGTTTTCTTTCTTTTCTTTCCTTCTTTTTATTTTCTTTTCCCCTCCCTTTATGTGTGGATATGTGTGTGGGGGGGGGTGTTTATGTTGAGATTGCATTCACGGCGTTACAGATGCCGCTGAGCCACCCCCAACGCCTTTCATTTCTACCTTGATGGAAAAAGACTCTCATCTTCTCTAGTGTAACAAATTAACTGTTTGTATAATCAAAAGAATCCTTATCAGGTGTTTGAATTCTAAATGATGGTGGCTTTCCGTCCATCAAACTTCTACTATTAGTGTCAATGGCATGATTTCATGGATGCTTTGTGAGCATTCAGATCCTGTGTTGTAAAACTACAGGATGTAACTTGTTCCTGTCCAGTTGTGAAATGTCAGTCACATTATTTATGACTCTAGGGCATACCAATCTGTACTCTAAATGTAGTAAAAATGAAAACCAAGGAATAAGTAAAGTAGCTAATATTCTAATACTAAAAACTTAGTTGGTTTTGTTCATTGCAAGCTTAATGTTTTGTAACAATCAATACAGACAGTTGTCTCATGAGATGCAAGTGGGCTGAGTAATTGATGATTTTCATGATAACTAAAAGTCACAAATTTTCAGATTTGAAAATAAAATGGGGTTTGTCTGTAGAAATACTCAGAGATAATGGAGAACCAGTTTGTGCTTTATGTCCCTTTTCATATCAGCAAATGACTCTTGCTCAGAAATCTAATGTGCATCTTCATTTTTGAGACATTTTTAACATATTTTTTCTTTTCTTTTTTCTTTTCTTTCTTCTTTTGTTTGTTTGTTTGTTTGTTTGTTTGTTTGTTTGTTTGAGACAGGCTTTTTCTGTGTAGCCCTGGCTGTCCTGGACTTGATTTGTAGACGAGACTGACCTTGAACTCAGCCATCTGCCTATCCCTGCCTCCCTGAGCTGAAATCAAAGGAGTGCGCCATCATGCCTGACTTAGCTACATGTTTTAAGTCAGGAACTCATTTTTTATTTAGTATATGTTCTTTGTAAACTTTATCTTTTTTATTTTTCTCTCACACATTATATCTCAACTGCAGTTTTCCCTACCTCTATTTCTGCCAACTCCCTTCCACTTCCCTCTCCTCCACTTCTACTCCTCCTTCATTTCCCTTCAGAAAAGAGCAGGTCTCCCAGAGACATCAATCAAACATGGCATAACAAGTTACCTAGCTTAGATCCATACAGGTTTCATGATTGTCGTTTCAGACTCTGTGAGCTCTGATGAGCCCTGGTTAGTTGATTCTTTGGGCCATATTCTCCTCTTGTTCTTGATCCCTCTGGCTCCTACAATTCTTGCTCCCCCTCTTCCACAGAGTTCTCCAAGCCCCACATGGTGGTTGACTCTGGGTCTCTGTGTATGCTATGGCTGTGTCGCTTGGTGTTTTTGTGGGACTCCTAACAGTGGGAATGGGGCATATCTCTCACTCTGTTGCCTGCACTTGATATCCTTTGCCTTCTGTTGGGTTCCCTTGTCCAACCTTGATATAAGGGTATGTGCCTAGTCTTATTGTAGCTTTTCCAATCATGGCTGTGGGAAAGCCTTATTTCTTAAAATTTTAATGTCTGAATGGTTTTATGGTAATATTCTAAATTTTAAAATCAAAGAGCAACTACGATGAAAGCATAAACGTGTGTGATTCTACTTACATAGATTAAAATCAGTGATTCTGAGTAGAATTTGGACACTAAATGGAAGTGAAATTGAGCCCAAAATAACTCCATAAGATCACTTTCCTCAAGAGAAATAGCTGAGACATACAGTTTAGAGACAGCTTGGGACACAGTGCTTCTTGGCTTCCTTGTCATTTCACTTCTCATCTAATCTCCATATCTTCATGATATTTTGGAAGTTAATTTGCCATAAGATTATGATACAGTTCAATGTAAATTAGGTGTAAAAATATTCAAGAAGAACCAATTTTATCTCAAGGGAATGCAGAAAGTCCAAATAGGTTTTGTTATATAACAGAGGCACTAAATTTACTGACTCTCCATTACAAGGTGGATAATTTAACATTACTTTTAAATATACCATAAAAACAAGTCCAAAGACAGCAAGGATACTTCCAAAATCAGAGAGGATAATGCTTATTAAATTCCTCAGTAACAGAAAGACAATTCCTGTGTTATCTTCATGTTCAATCAGTAACCCATGGTTGGAAAATATTAAAAGTATTGGATGTTTTGTGAACATTTTTACTTTTCTGAAAGAATTTTGTTCTGTTTTACTTTCCAACAAATAAATCAAAGACAGCCTAACCTCAAGTAATTTCATACTGTAAGTACAAAACATATGTTTTAATGTAACTAAACATTTTCCTATCCATATTTTATTATCATCTTTATTGATATATAGTATAAATAAATAGAATATTCAAAGTGGAAAATAACCAAAGTTTCATGCATATTTTATATGTAGCACATAAGGTAGCATTGGTTATGAACTTTATTTTAAAATTCAAATAACCAATAAATACCTTTGTTATGATTGATTGAAATAAAATTGAGGGCCAGTAGCAAATACTTTAATCCTTTTTACCATAGAATCCATTCTAAAGAAGACCAAACGCTGTTGTAGTTACATCTTATCTGACTTGAATGGAAGAAGGCTAGGAGACCAAGGGGGGAAACCAAGTTCATGAATTTTATCAGACCTTTATCAAATTGTGAACTATGAAACAATAATCTAAAGAATTCTACTTTCACAAACAAGAACAAATACCAAATTGTTAGGAAAAACACAATAAAAATGTACAGATTATGATTTAAATTCTTTTAAACCTCTCTTGACAGACACAAAGGAAAACACAGTTAGAGCATGGTGGAGCATCCCTTTAATCCTAGCACACAAGAGGCAAAAATACGTAGACCTCTGTGAAATCAAGACCAGGCTGCTGGTGTGTAGAGTGAGTTCTAGGGCCAAGGCATGCAGACAGAGAGAAATCATGTACTATTCATGAAAACAAATAACAGATTTTGCTTAACATATTAATTCTATGGGCTCTGAATTAAATCGTACCAGAAATATTTTAATTCCAGAAAATAATAGATATTAGATACAATTTGAGAAAGAGAATTGATGATGTAGTCAAACAGATGATTTGTAGATAGGTAAATTATAACACTTGGCAGACATGATTATGGCCTGGAAACTGTCACATGGAAAGCCAGAAGTTACGACGTCCTAGAACAAAGAAAGGTAAATATCCTATGTATCAGCGATCTGGAGGTGCAGGATAATGCTGAGTTACAAAGGTGAGTTTTCTCCAAACTGGTGGATCTTCTTTAGGCAGTCGGCTAACTCAGATTTTATTCTCACTGAGAAACACAGAAACACCCAACATGACATTTATCATGTATGTACTCAGGAGCCCGATCAAGCTTGCCCCTGAAAACAACCACACAGACAGGTAAAAAAGACTAAAACACTATTGGGATTAATAAGTCAAACACCACCAATGATTCTGAAGCTTCCTGCGTCCTCTTCTCTGACACCATCCTCTCCACTATATAAAGGAAATTGTACGGATCCTGACTTTCTTTGTAAATCAACTACCTTCTCTATAGGTCTATCATGACCTATCATGAGTGGACATGCTTACTTTTTCCACATCTCTAATGATAATATAAATGTGTTCATATATTCATCAAGATTTCAATTAGATTTATCTAAAATTTACAAGTGAAATTCATCTAATATAGTTAAAATTCATCTAATATAGCCTGATATAGTTTTTATGTAGTTAACATTTTATATATGAAAAGAGTTTGTTGTTTCATAGAAACTGTAATTGTATTTAGGTGTCTAACTATTACAAGAACTTTTGGATTGACTTAGGATATATGATTACAAAAGGCATTTATGAGTCGTGAGTATATTCAGGTTGGCATTTTGGAATCATAAAATTCACTTAGAGAAGTATTGTATAATGTTTGTCTCCACTTATAATTATTTATAGCAATCCAACTTTATCAATACTGAGTATTATAGAACTTTACAATTTTCATCAATTTTTTAGGCATAAGATGGTATTTCTAATAAAGCTTTGATTTATTTATTTGCTTAAGCTTTATCTGTAATAAATAATATTAGAAACTCTTCACATATTATTCATTACCTTTCTTTCTTCCAATTGGAAATGTCCATTCTGGTGTGTAGTCTATTTTATGTCATAAAATTTTCCTCCTTATGACTTATTACTAGGCAATATAACAATATTGAAACTCATAATCCTTTGCAGGTTATATCTCTGGGAAAGTATGATTTCTGAATTTATTTCTCTTTTTATAGTATACATTAAAGTTTTCTGATAAGAGCATCATAATATAGCAAATTTTTTGAATGTTTATGTCTCATTTAATAAATAATCTTATGACCCTTTTGGTCTTCTTTTGGAGCTCCTGTCCCCTCCAGCTCTTTCTATCTCTCCCTTCTTTCATAAGATTCCCTAAACTCTGCCCAAAGTTTGGCTATGAGTCTTAGCATTTCCTTCAATACCTCAATCAGTAGAGGTCTTTAAGCTCCTGTCCTGGAACCTCTCTTCTCCTGCTTCTGTTATCTGCTGTGTTTGTCCTGGGGGGGGGGGGGGGGAATGCTTGAAGAGAATGATACCCCAACCAAGGACAATGCATGAAGAGGACCTAAAACCCCAGCTCAGATGTAGCCCATTGACTCAGTCTCCAACTGGGGTCCCTAGTAAGGGGAGCAGGGACTTTCTCTGGCATGAACTCAATGGCAGGCTCTTTGATCACCAGCCCCTGATGGGGAAGCAGCTTTGTCAGTCCACAGAAGAAGACAATGCAACCTGTACTGATGAGACCTGATAGGCTAGGGTCAAATAGAAGGGGAGGAGGACCTCCCCTATCAGTGGACTAGGGGAGGGGCATGAGGGGAGAAAAGGGAGAGAGGGTAGAATTGGGAAGGGACAAGGGAGAAGACTGCAGCCAGGATACAAATTGAATAAATTGTAATAAATGATAATAATAAATAAGAAAAATAATAAAAATAAATAAATACATAAATAAATAATTTTAATTTAGTCATGAAGCTATCCATTTCAATTTTCTCCTAAAAGTTTATCAATATCCTGGCACATTTAAATCTTTACTATACATAGAATTCATTTTGGTATATTTGGTGCAATAGTGAAATTCAATTGCATTAATTTTTCCAAGTAGAACTAAAATCACATTAGTCCCTTCATTTACATTTAATCCTGCCTCGATACTATCTTGATAAAATATTCAGAATTTTACATGAGTTCTAGCAAACAAAGACCAGCCAATTCTATCTAAACACAAAATATAGTACATAGAAAACAAGATAAACTAGTATAAGAGCAGTTGACAACATTTGAGGGTGAGCAGACAGGATTTTTAAAGCACTGAAACTCAGTAGGATGCAAAACAATGGAAACATGAGCAGTGAAACTCCTCAGTAGGATGCTGAATTGGTAGACACATGTCTGTATACACTTGCCTGTGAGAATATAAAATTCTAAGAACAAACATCATTTATTAAAATCTCAAAAGAATAAAATATTTTAAACCATAGGAATGTATATGTATATGTATATACATATATGCATGCAATAACAATTAAGAAAAAAAAAAGACCATGAGTTTGAAGGAGAATAGGAAACACTATATGAGAAAGTTTGGAAAAAGGAAGTGAAGAGAGAAATGTAATTAAATTATAATCTCAAAGAAAAAAATAAATGATGCAGTAAAGGTCAAAAAAAGAACAAAGTAATCTATGGACATTGGATAAGGATTTGTCAATACAGGTCTACTTGCAACAAGCAAACCATCCTTCTGGGAAAAAATAGTCCTGGAGGAAGCTGGGAGCAGAGTGAAGGTGCAGAAAAAAAAAATCTGTTACTAGAGATTATCGTTGTACATTTCTTTCTCTATTAGTGTGAGCTTAAAACTGGACAAAGAGTTTACAAAAGATGAGAGGCAGGAAAAGAAAGAAGGAAATGGAAGAACTGAGTGGAAAAGAGAGGAAAAGGAGGGGAGAGAAAGTAAGAAAATAAAAATAAAAAAGGTCGGACATGGTGGACAACACCTGTAAGCTCACACTCAGGTGAAGTCAGGAAGGTCAAAAATCAGAGACATGCAAGTTTTATAAGAAGTCGTATCAAAAACTAGATAAATGAAAGGGAAAGAGCATAAGAGGAAGAAGGGGAGAGATGGCACATTATAATGTTTAGAAGAAAATTTCAAATAAGTTGAATGTTTCAAGAACAGAAAATCTTTATACTTACTTCTGTAACTGCCAAAATAAAAGAAAGAGGACCCAGGGTAAGATGCTCAATCCTCACTTACAAAGACAAATGGGATGTGCACTGGACATAGGAGAAAACAAGTAACAGGACAGGAGCCTACCGCAGGGGGCCCCTGAGAGACTCTACCTAGCAGTGTATCAAAGCAGATGCTGAGACTCATAACCAAACCTTCAGCAGAGTGCAGGGAATCATATGAAAGAAGGGGAGTTAGTATGAAGTGGAAAGGGTTAGGAGCTCCACAAGGACCAAATATATCTGGGCAGAGGGTTCTTTTCTGAGACTGACACTCCACCAAGGACCATGTGTGGATATAACCTAGAACCTCTGCTCGGATGAAGCCCGTGGTAGCTCAGTAACCATTTGGTTCCCCATAGTAAGGGGAACAGGGACTATTTCTGACAGGAACTCAATGGCAGGCTCTTTGACCTCCCCACCCCACCCCAAGGGAGGAGCAGTCCTGCTAGGCCACAGAGGAGGACTTTGCAGCCAGTCCTGAAGATACCTGATAAAACAGGGTCAGATGAAAGGGGAGGAGGTCCTCCCCAAGCAGTGGACTTGGAAAGGGGCAGGAAGGAGATGAGGGAGGGAGGAAGGAGATGAGGGAGGGAGGGAGGGAGGGAGGGAGGGAGGGGGGGAGGGAGGGAGGGAGGGTTTGGAAGGGAATGAGGTAGCAGGATACAGCTGGGATACAGAGTTAATAAAATGTAACTAATAATAAAAAAATAAATGTTCAGGCAAAAAAAAAAAAAGCCCTCAACCGGACACAAAGATCTCTAAAAATAGAAAAAGAAAAAACTAAGGAAAGCCAGGAGCAGGAGAGGGTTAAGAATAGAGTAAAACCTTCTCAGGATTGTGCAGCAAAAACTCAGTTCAACTCACTTCAACAGATATCAAAGAGTCACATGCTATGGCATTAGCATGCAAATCACAACCACAACCCAGAATTAAGACTATAATTTGAATATCTTCTGTTTTCAGTTTAAATTCTGCTTTGTAGTAGCTAAATTGCCCCGTTTTACATAGCTATTGTCCCAATCTATATGAGAAGAAACAAAGACCCTCAGAGGTAGTTGGAAGGTCACAGGTATGAGCTCAGGGCCATTAAGAAGCTGTGAGCTTCTGGGATATGGTTTGACCTGTAGCTACATAGGTGAGTAGTGTCTGGGGATGGATGCCCATCACAGAAGCAAAGGAAGGAGATGTCTGCTCAGAAAAACCTACACCATGAGATTTAGGAGAGCCCTGAAGAGCCTGCCATGCATTTAACTTACTAGCTTTGCAGATCCACATTTCACTCCACAAGGCAAGCTTAGTTCCATAAGGTTAGTAATTCCAGACAGGAATGCTTTGTGGCTAACACTGCCTTGTGGGAAAAGCTAATTTGTCTGAACTCTGATAACAGGAAACAGAACCTCCGTTCTTTTTATGGAGCTTAATTACATCCCATTAGGGAACGTGGATCTATAGTTTATCTGGAACCGAGTGTCTCATGGTATTGTACGCTCTCCCCAAAATATTCTATTAAGTCACTTGGCTACTGTCCTTACTTCCAGAATTTTGTCAGTATAAAAATAGCAATTTTTATGGGTGCACCTTAATTTCTCAGCTACCACACATTCAAGCAGGAAGACTGAGGAGTCAGGAATAGCTTGAGTGGTCAGTCATCTACCAAGTGTCCTCAGAGTCGAAACAGTCTGCCTTACCTTCCCTGGAAACTGTGACATGCTGAACTTGGCATAGTTAAATATGTTGTCTATTTAAAATTCCACATTCTTCTTTGCATGCCTTCACTGTTCAAAAATATTACTTAACAAATTCTCCAAGAACAAGAATAAGAATATGGAAACAACCCAGATGTCCCTCAATGGAAGAATGGATACAGAAATTGTGGCACATTTACACAATGGGATACTACTCAGCAACTGAAAACAAGGAAATCATGAAATTTGCAGGCAAATGGTGAAAACTAAAAAAGATACCTCCTGAGTGAGGTATCCCAGAAGCAGAAAGACACACATGGTATATACTCACTTATAAGTGGATATTAGCCATATAATATAGAATAAACATACTAAAAACTGTACACCTAAAGAAGCTAAGCAAGGAGGACCCTGAGTAATATGATCAATCCTCGTGCAGAAAGGCAATGGACATCAGAAGAGGGAGAAAACAGGTAACAAGACAGGAGACTACCACAGAGGGTCTCGGAAAGACTGTACCCAGCAGGGTATCAAAGCAGATGATGAAACTCAGAGAAAAACTTTGGGCAAAGTGCAGGGAATCCTATAAAAGAAGGGGGAGACAGAAAGACCTGGAGGGGACAGGAGCTCCACAAGGAGAGCAACAGTACCAAAAAATCTTGGCAAAGGGGTCTTTTCTGAGACTGATATTCCAACCAATGTTTATGCATGGAAATAAGCTAGAACCCCTGCACAAATGTAGCCCATGGCAGCTCAGTGTCCAAGGTGTTCCCTAGTAATGGGAACAGGGGTTGTCTCTGACAGGAAATCAGAGGCTGGCTCTTTGATCACCTCCCCCTGAGGGACAGCAGCCTTACCAGGCCACAGAAGAAGACTATGAATGACAGTACTGATGAGACATGATAAGCGATAGGCTAAGGTCAGATGGAAGGGGAAGAGGACCTCCCCTATCAGTGGATTGGAAGAGGGGCATGGGAGGAGAAGAGGAAGGAAGCGTGGGATTGGGAGGGAAGGAAGGAGGGGTCTACAGCTGGGATACAAAGTGATAAACTGTAATTAATTAAAAATAAATTGATAAAAAAGAAGAAGTGACATAGATATAACAATAACTATGTTTGTCTTTTATACATAATTTGCCATCTTATCCCCTGGAATCATTTATATAGAAATCTTTCATGTAACAACCTAATTAATCAACTACATTAATGGATATAATAAAAACATAAATTTTAACAGAATTCTGAAATTGCAGATGTAAGTGCTTTCTGTAATAGTGGTAAATATTAAAGAAAAAGAAATAAGTATTGGTATTTTAGTATGAACACAAGTGTTAGAAATGAGAATTCTGTTGACCTTTATTTCACCTTCCAGTGTTCCTCTTAGCAAGTAGGATTTTATGATCCTGCCTGGATTACTTGTTCCAAAATTTCCCCAAACACAATCAGGAAAACTAGGAAACCACTGTGAACAACTCCAAATTCTGCTTACTGTCTGTTTCCAAATTCAGAATGCAGGCAAATCTGTATAACAAGGTTATAATAACAACTCTTGGATCTTAGCACATGAGTGAGTTGATAATAGAAAATAAGGACAAGAAGGAAAATATAAATCAAAATAAGGAACAATGCCTTCATGTTTGCAGTTTATTTTCCAATCTTAATAAATGTGTTAAATCATAACCTTCTATTTTACCTTCTCCTTCTAAAATGTATTACTGTTAAATTTTTCACAACAGGAAAAAAATCAAAGAAATCAACATTCAATGCAATCAGAAACAACAAATAACTACATAATATTTTGTGACATATCTGCAAAGAGTAAAGATGGGGAAGCTCTACATCCAGAGAGGTGTGGATTCTCATGTCCACTCCCACTGCCCGGGCCACCCCATTGGGTGATCATGATGCATAGCTTGTGTGTAGCTCAAGGATATCAAAGTCTCAACTAAAAAGAAACTTATTTTCTGTAGGAAGCCCCTGCAGGAAATAATTTTTGTAATATCAACAGCAGTCATTCAAAAGAAAACATCTCTTGGATAAATAATTCCAAATAGGGTACACGATTTTAAGAAAACAGCCAGAAATTCAGATTTTTTTCCAATACAAACAACTTAGTAATTTCAAAAATGGGGTTTTGAGTGGTCATTTGCTTAATTTCTAACCTAATACTGCAATGCCATAAGTCCATATGATTTTTAACCATAGTGACAGGAGACACTCACAGATAAGATGTCCAACACAAGATGAGTGCACAGAGACGTGTATGATCTGAAAGGGAAACTGAGCTCCTCTGGAACAGTGAGACTTCTTTGTGTTACTTGACAGTTCCTCGTACATCTACTTCAGCAAGTGCTTTATTACTCTCATGGATTTCCTGTAGTCTACAGTAAAATATCTGTGTTGAGAAACAATAACTGCACATTCATAAAATAGTGAAGAAGTATTGAAAAAGCAGCAGGTTGAACACTAAACATCTAACAAGTGGCTCAATCAGGAAAACTAGGGAACCACTGTGAACAACTCCAAATTCTGCTTACTGTCTGTTTCCAAATTCAGAATGCAGGCAAATCTGTAAACCCTACCTCCTCCCAAGTCCACCGTGTACCCCCTACACCCACCTACCCCCTACTCCATTGACAAACGGTTCACTCACTTCAATATTTACAATATGGAAAAATATCTGCATTTGGCAATGGGGAGGAGGCAGGAAGGGTATCAGAGAAAACCCTGTGAAAGGCTAGAGAGAAACCTCATCAGAGATCAAGAGGTCAGGCTGACATGTATATTCTACAAGGTATCAGAAGCTGGGCAATTAAAACCAAATTTTATTTTGCATCTATGAAACTCTAAACAAAATTATGATGAACCCAAAGGATTTTTGTTAATTATATGTTCATGTATAGCTCTGTAGATATAAAATCTGGAGGAAAAAATGAAATTAATCAGAATTTCCAAAATATTTTAAGTGATTTGGATTGTTTATTTGGGTAGCGGTTAATTTTTATTTTGAATTATTTTTTAAATATTTTATTTATTTACTTTATTCCCCATTAAGAAGTTCCCCTCTCTCTTCTCTTCCCAGTCCTTCCCTCTCACTTCCCTTCCCCTTTCCCCTGTGCCCCCCTGTCTTTCTTCTGAGAGACAGAGAGACTTCCAATGGGTATCAATCTTGGCATATCAAGTAGGACTGGGCACATCTTCTTCTGCTGAGGCTCGACAAGGCTGTCCAGTTAGGGAGGAGGGATCCAGAGGCAGGCAGCAGGGTCAGAGGCAGCTCCTGCTGTTAGAGGTCCCACATGAGGACTAAACCGTACATCTGTTACGTATGTGGGGGCAGCTGGTGCTAGAACTGTCCCATGGATACTCTCTGTGATAGGGTTCAGAGGAAGTTGCACAAACCACTCATACACCGATCTCAGTTAGATATGGATGGTTTATTGAATGCAACATCCTGAGACTGACCATGATCAGGGACACATTGGACTCCGCAGCCTAACTGTGACATCGACCTGTTTTTCAGAGTCAGTTTATAAAGGCAAAGAACTGCAATTAGCTCATACACAGGGTGGATGGCGGAACAGGGTGGTCGGCTCTGACTCAACCACATAAGCAGTTCTAGCTGACTGTGAACGTGTGCCTGGCTCTGGGCCAGCTGTGCTTATGGTTGCGGGATTTCTAGAAACAACAAGGCCACAGAGTTTCTCACTGAACATAAACATAGTTTATGGTCAACTTGAACTTGTACAGAGATTCTTTTACACCAGCAATGAGCTGAGATGATGTGGACCATTTTTATTTCCAGTGGACCGGAAATAAAAATATTTATAGTTATACTACCCGAAAGGAGCAGACCTTAGCACTCTGGGTGGTGGTTCAGTGTCTGTGAGCACCTATGGGTCCAGGTTAGTTGATTTTGTAGGTTTTCTTGTGGTGTCCTTGACCCCTCTGACTCTTCCAATCCTTCCTCCCCCTCTTCCACAAGATTCCCTGAGCTCCACCTAATGTTTGGCTGTGGGTCTCTGCATCTGTTTTCATCAGCAGCTGAGTGAAGCCACTCAGATGACTGTTATGTTAGCCTCCTGTCTGGAATAGCAAAATTATTAGTAGTAGTGTCAATGATGTCTCTATGGATGGATGACAGGAATACTGTGGAATGGCTTTGGGTGTTGGCGGTAGAGTACTGGCAGGTGCCCTCCTTGCTGGAAGCTACATCTTGTCTTTTCATAGTAGCCACGCAGGTGAGACCCAGATATTTTATTTTAGGTTTAAAACAATAGTGATTCTTATAATTGCATTTCAAAAACATTCCATTGAAGTCATTGTTATGACTCTATCTTACAACTAATCTTTGTTTTATGTAACTAGATTGAAGAACCCACATCACATTAAAAAAGAAAATCTATTCAAAGATATTTGTTATATGTTTATACTATGATAAAAGCCACTGAGTCCAGAACGTAACAACACTTGCAAAGGTACTAAATTTCAAGTGTTACAAAGTACAGTATAGTCAATAAAGAATGCTAGATATATATGCTTAAATAAAAAATATAAAGATAATATACAAAGACATTTATAGAAAAAAAATGCACTGAAAGGATATGCCAGAAACTACTAATAAAAATGGTTATCTGTGAAGACCAAGGCAAGAGTAAGGTAAACAAGAGCACAACGATAATGAAATGTGTCAGTGCAGCCATTTCCATTTTATTTTTATATTCTAACTTTATGATTTCTGCTGTTCAAGAAGAAACATAAAAATTAATGCTGAACTTTAACATACTTCACTTCAGCAATCTCAACTATGGGAGACGGCATTCTCTCTGCTCAACTGAAAGAAAGAATTGCGTTGAGCACAGTGATTGCAGCAGGCTGGTAAGGATTTTCTTGTAATGAAGTGAAGGGTCCAGGTGCTCAGCCTATAACCTGAAGGTCCAGTTTGATCTTTGTGTTGGTTATTAAGAATGTTCACAGATATTCTGATTTTCCTTCCACCTTCATGATAGTTTTTCTGTACTTTCATAGTTAGAGGAGGCAAATCTATTTGCCTGATGAAATATGAGGAGAATTGTCTTATCCCTTCTGGGCATGGTTATATAAGCATATATATATCTAGCATTGTTATTTTAGTCCATATTGAAAAATTCTCCCATCATCAGCCTGGTCCTTCAGTGTCTTAGAAATATATATATATATATATATATTTTCTTTATATTTTTTATTTAATTCTCCTTATATTTCATTATGCAAATAGATTTGTCTCCTTTGTACAT
>NW_026585644.1:4899544-4920283 GCF_907164565.1 Psammomys obesus | reverse complement strand
ATATATATATTTCTGCTAGCTCATATTACATCTACAATATTTGGAGAAGATCATATACTCTGTCCAGACAAGTGTCCTCTGACCTGAAGTCACCTGAGTTTACCCTATGATGGAATGCACAGATCTTCGTCATTGTTACCTGTCTGCAAAAATCGTTTAAATTCAACTCCAAGTGATTCAGAATGTCACATATTCAGATTGAACTCAAAGGAGTGGAGAGTGGACATTTGCACCCAGTTGCCTCAGGAGTCATCTTGTTCAGTGGTAATCACTTAGAGACAATCTCACACTAATAAGCCCCTTCATTTCAGAAGCCTGGAAGCCTGGTACGTCATGAATTAAAGGGAAATCCAAAGAGTCCTTGTCAGCTGTGAGTCACTTAATCCTGTCTAATAAAAGTGTTAACAGCTTGAGCTCACCACTCAAACTAAAATCTTCTAGCTAGTAGCTACAAAGCAACATGCTAATTAAGTCGCCATCCTTTTGGAAATAGTAATAATAATAATAATAATAATAAAATAATGATAAAAACCCTAAACCATCAATGTTTTCACATATAGTATATACCAGTATCCATTCATATAATATTATTTTAGAAAATTTAATAAAATTAAAATAGAAAACAGAGACATCTACTTACCAAGAGTACAAGAGTAAGGAATCAAATTTCCATTCTACTGACGCTGAGATTGCTTAAACATTTTTTAATAACTTGGTTTCTGAAGGCTTACAGGTGAATCAAAGTTCAGATGTGGAAAGGTTTTCCACAGAAACATTCTATAAAAGCTCGGATCTAATGGAAGTGCTGATCATTTTGTTCTCAGTTTCATATAGTTCAATTAGGCTGTCACAATTAAAATGAGGTTTAACACAAGTCAGATTTCCTCCTTTCAAGGTAGCATTTGAGATTCTTTTTTGAATTTATAAGTGGTTATGGAAAAAGAAAGCACAGATGAAAAGTGAATTCAGAATGTTCCAGAAATCATGTATTCACGGAGTCAAGAATGTGCTGGGATATTTACATTCACAGATGTTTGAGAGATGAATTACGTGTTCTACCTACAAACTTAGAAATAAAACTTAGAAGTGAAATAAACAGCAGGCATGATGTTACATAATTTTCCAAGAGACTTATATATGTTTTGGTGTCTGTTTCCTCTGTGCCAGTCACCCAAACCATTTCCTGGATCTCTTACTTTATGATTGTAGATAATTTGAGCTTTATTCAATAGTACAAAAGTGCAATTATGCTACTTTAAGGCCAATTTGCTAAATCACTATGACCAGATAAAAAGAGAAGGCGTTTCTAGAACAAAATTATGGACTGTGGAAAGCATTTATACTTTTCCACTTCTTCCTTAACACTTAGTTGTTTCTAGCAGATATTAAAGGTGACATTTGAATCATTCTTGGAGCCAAGCCAGCACTCTAAGTCACTACTCAAATGTCAGCTGTCAGCCAAATGTTTTACAGATATACTGGCTATTTAAGACATGTTCATTCATGAGGGTACTACAGAAATATTACTTTATTCAGGGGCTATTTCAATTTGACGTGGTCTTAACTTCATGCATATTTGGGAGCACCATATCTCAGTTCTATTTTTCTTTTATTCATGCTGATGTTTCTTCTTCCTCTCTATCCTGTCCTATTCCATCTGGTGATGTAGTATTTGTTAGTCTAGTTTGAGAGGCTAGTCATCAAACAGCCTTGCATATGCTAAGCAATGCTTAGCACTGAGCTATACATCAGGCCCTCGTTTATCTTGTTTTTATTTTCCTTGTTCTTATTGTGCATGCCCGCAGGCTAACCTCAAACTCACAACCATTCATTCTGTACCCCCAAGTGCTGGGATGACACTGTAGAGCATGACTATGCCAGTTTTGGAGTGCCTTTCCTTCAAGAACAAACATTAACCAGCCCTCTCCTCACCTTCCTAAATTCTTCCCTTTCCCTTTTCATTCTTCCCCACTGCCCTTCAAGTTCTTTCCCTGCTCCTCTGCCTCTTTTTCCCCCTTCCTCTCCACATTTTTTCTTCCTTTCTCACCATTCTACCAGAAGAGTAACTCAGCAACACTATCAATAACTAGGACACTGAAATGAAGAAACAGCTAATTTGAGTTCTGAGTGGAAATCTGCAGATGAATCAACAAGATTTATTTAAAATCGCAATTGACTTGTAATGGCCACATGAAGTAATAAATCCAGCAAAGAGCCTTTATTGGTGTATGTTTGTGGGCATGTACTTACAAGCACATACCCTTATTGTGATGGTTTTAAAATCACAGAAGAGAATTTACAGAGAATACCTAGTATCTTGCAAGGAGAGATGTACAGGTGAAGATTCTCTTCTGACATAATGCAGTGAAATGAATTTTCACATGAAATGTACAGTTAATTGGTGAAGGAAAGAAACTATCAAGTCCGGTTACTATACAATGATGTTTAAACTAAGGGAAATGTCTGCTTTGTTACTTTCCTCTTAAAGTTTATTCCCAGAGCAGACTTTCTAAGGTTGCCAGCAGCTGTATAAACATTATCTTCACTTCATCTCCATGCAGCTTCACATCAAAAGCCTCCTCCCTATATCCCCTGTGGTGTCCTAAGAGCAAAACATTGGAGTCAGTGGTTGCTAGGCTTCTCATAGCGAGTGCAATGACTTAGAATTGTTGATTTACTTTCATACAGTTTAGAGGAAACACTGTTCTGCAAATATGCCAAAAACAATCAGATGCAAAACAAGACATACTGTGGTCCTACATCTCGCTCCTCACAAATGGATGCGATTTTTGGAAGATCACGCTTCTTGAATCCAACGTATGCATATAAACGTTTGTAAAAACAATGGAAAATGTTACACAACTGTCAGTCCCAGTGAAGAAAAAGGAGCAGGTGGAAAGGGCAGGAGAAGATCAAAGAAGAGGTGCCATCACTGTGAATTCCTTACAATACAATGAAACTCTTTTCTCAACATTGGAAATTTTGTAGTGACACTTTATCTCATCCCCTAAAATATGAAACCATTTTTTCTTTTTATTTATTACAATTTATTCGCTTTATATCCCTGCTGTAGCCCCTCCCTAATCTCCTCCTATTCTCACCCACCCTCCCTCTTCTCCCCCTATATCTTTTCCCTAGTCCCCTGATAGGGGAAGACCTCTTCCTCTTCTATCTGACCCTAGCCTATCAAGTCTCATCAAGGCTGGCTGCATCAGCTTCCTTTGTGGTCTGTACCCCCCCAGGGGGAAATGATCAAAGAGCCTGCCACTGAGCTTATGTCAGAGACAGCTCCTGTACCCCTTACTAGGGAACCCACTTGGAAACTGAGCAGCTAATGGGCTTCCTCTGAGCAGGGGTCTAGGTCCTCTCAATGCATGGTCCTTGGAGTATCAGTCTCAGCAAGACCCCCTGGGTCCAGATTTGTTGGCTTTCTTGTTCTCCTTGTGGAGCTTTTGTCACTTCCAGGTCTTTCTATCTCCCTCCTCTTCCATAACGTTTCTGGCACTCTGCGCAAAGTTTGACTTTGAATCTGTGTCTTCTTCGATACCTTAGTGGGTAGAGTCTTTCAGAAGTCACCTGTGGAAGACTCCTGCCCTGTTCCTTGTCTTCTCCTACTTCCAATGTCTATCCTATTTGCCATTTTGAGCAAGATTTCAGCCTCTTCCCTAGGGTCCTCCTTATTGTTTAGCTTCTTTAGGTGTACAGATTTTAGTGTGCTTATCCTGTATTATATGACTAATATCCACTGATAAGTGAGTATACACCATGTGTGTCTTTCTGATTCTAGGATGCCTCACTCAGGATGATCTTCTCTAGTGCACACCATTTGCCTGCAATTTCATGATTTCCTTGTTTTTAATTGCTGAGTAGTATTCCATTGAGTAAATGTGCCACAATTTCTGTATCCATTCTCTGTTGAGGACATCTAGGTTGTTTCCAGATTCTGGCTATTACGAATAAAGCTGCTACAAACATGGTTGAGCAAATGTCCTTGTATACTTGAGCATCTTTTGGATATATGCTAAGAGTGGTATTGCTGGATCTTGAGGAAGTGCTATTCCTAATTGTCTGAGAAAGCACCAGATTGATTTCCAAAGTGGTTGTACAAGTTTTCACTCCCACCAGCAATGGAGGAGGTTTCCCCTTCCTCCTCAACCTCTCCAGCATGTATCATCCTTTGAAACCTTTTTTCCTCTCATAAAATTGTGATTTATAAATACCATAAGTAAGTCACTACAGAACTTTGCTTCCTAGGAAGTTGTTAAATATTCATTCATGCCAGTAATTAATATAGGGAAAGGGAGAGTCATGGGGGCCAAAGGGTTATAAAGAAATCTGAGATGTGAGAGACGCAAGTTAATTTATCATACAGAAAAAGAAATCAATGCAAAGGTCAAAATTAAGAAAAAAAATATTTGATTAAGAAACAGTTAACCTTGGGGCAGGAAAGATGGCTGAGTGGGCAAGACTGTTTTCTCCTCATCAGGAGAACCAGCGTTCAGTTGGCAGCTGAGTGATGCACCCACCCTGAACGAGGCGAAAGCACCTTGAATTCCAGGTTCGGGAGATCTAACCCACTGTTCTAGCCAGGCTCACAGGTGCGCACACACACACACACACACACACACACACACACACACACACACACAAGCGCAAACACACACAAATAAATAATAAACACAAAATTTTAAAGCGGAACTGAAATGATTACTCCCAAGTCTGTCAAGGCATAGTAGCTAGAAGATGGATATCGGCTTAGGCGCACTCAGTTCTACACGTCTGTTCTATCTATGCACCAAAGGATTTACTCACCTACAAGGTAGGATGAAACTCAAATTTCAAGATTTCAGTGAGATTAAGTTTGATTTTAAGTGTGTTGCCTGTAAAAACACAGGAGCATGAGCTGGGGGGATGGCTCAGAAGTAAGACCATTGCTCTGCAAGCGTGAGTATTTGCCTTCAAGTTCCTAGAACTGTGAATGACAAACATGGAGTTAAGCAGTGTTGTTGTGTATGGAGACAGGAGAATCACAGGGGCTTGCTGGTTGCCCACCTAATTCCAAGTGCAATGAAAGACGCTGTGCCAAGGGATCAGGACGGAGAGAGTCAGCGCAGAAGAGCCAGCATCTCCCATAGCCTGCATATGTGCACATTCACATACACATTTAAGCATTTCTCACACATGCGCGTATAAATACACATGCACACAGGCACACACACAGAACTGTGTATGGGTCTGGCCATTGGTTTAGTGGTGTATGTGTACAACCCAGGGTTTGAGCATAAGCATCATAAAGACACATGTACACATACATATATCTTGTATCTTAGTTACTCCTCTGTTTTTGCAGAAAAGCATCTTGACCAAGGCAACTTAAGGAAGAAAGGGTTTGAGGCTGACAATCTCAAAGAATTACAGTCCATAAAAATCTTCATAGAGGAAACACAGCAGCTGGGAGGCATAGCACTGGAGCAGGAATCTAGAGCTTACAATTGTACCAGAAGTGGGAGACAAAAATAGAAAGACTCGAAGTGGTGAGTCGTTTGAAACCCCAAATCTCACCATCAGTGACATGCCCCCTTCAACAGGGCCAGACCTCCTAATCCTTTCCAAACGGCTTCAACAATTCGGAACCAAGTATTCAAATACATGAGCCTATAAAGGCCGTTCTCATCCAAACCACCACATTGTATAAAGACCCACGAATAATAGCAGGCATATAATGGCTTTCAACGTATGACTCTAAAACATATTTAAAGTGGTAAACTATGAGAAACAGCGACAAAAGTTAAAATCAATAATTCAACATAACATATAAGCAGCCTCTATAGTTTCCAGAAATTGCCTTGACTTTTAATGCCGCAGCAATCAGGTCTGGCATATTTCAGACAGCTTCTTTATGCAGCAGTAGGGCATCCAGAGCTCAGCACACAAGTTAGAAACTTTTGCATGTTTTGGTACCTCTTCTAATAACAACCCGATTCCTTATCCAGCACCAGCAAAATAACAAACCCTTCCATCGTCCAGTGTGTCACACTAGCTGAATGAGCTTTGCTTGTCAACTTTGTACTTGAAACACGATTAGACAACTTTATGTAGGGTCATGTAAAATAATTAACATATTTCTCTATAGTATTTGGCTATCTATATTCCTCAGCATTCATTTTATATGTGACAGTATAACAGAAAGTCTCCATATAATATAGTAATGCATCGGTCCCACTCAAACGGGTGACAAATAAACTTTGTATGATTTGGACAAGTGGCTAAAGCAAGCTCAAGAATGTGGAGAATGAGGAAAACTACCACAATTCTCATTTTAATTCATCACAGGGAGCAGGGCATTCCATCTCTCAGCCTTGTTTTTACCCTTTTAAATTTCTATATCTAATGCTGGAATGTTTTGCTTACAAAATTAGATTTTCTGTTACTATTTCCCAATAGCAAGCACTAGTTGGAGATACACAGAAAGGAGAAGGAAGAGAGTGTGGGATGGACCAAGGTTTTGTAGGCTAACACTTGCTCCAGTAAGAGAGAGATTGATAGAAATGACTGGAGCAATCACTGGCTTCCTAATCTTAGGATGATGGTTTTGTTGTTGTTTCTGTCCCTGGTTCTTCCAACTTCTTTCTAGCATATTTCTCAGGTGTATTCCCCACCTACCCACATAAAACACTGGAATTTTTTAACTTTCAGTAAAAACAGATGGTCACAGTTGATGAATTTGTATAACTACATCAACTCAGAACTTTGAAAATCAAACTAATATCAAAATCTAGGCAAAGTCAGATCAATTCTAGAAAGCAAAATTCAAAGTGTTAAGGGAAGTACATGCTAATCCAGCCCCTTCAATGAAGTATTTTCAGATCACGTAACTTTTCCAAGAATGAAGTGCCATCTGATGTGTTTCTCAAAGCAGTCTCTCTGAACGTGCACCAAAATAAGGCACAAGGTGTGTAGAGCTGGAGCTGGTTAACAGCTAAAATAACCTCAAAGCGATCACAGTAGAATAATATTAATAATTCCCTTGCTGCCTGGAGGCTTTAAGTGGGTGAGGAAGAGGCCTCATATAAAAGCAGAAAAGTTAACTTTTTCTCCAAGCAAGGAAGAACACCAGACATTGGGCTAGATTTCCACACTTCTAAGGGAGTGGAGTCTGACCAACAGCTCCCTGGAGGAGGCCAGCTTGCTCTAATTTCAAACCATGATTTATTAGTTGTCTCTTTAATTTTTCAAGCTCTCTTAGGTTCCTCTTCTGTAAAAGTAAAAACAACAGAACACGACATAAAGACTATCAATGAAACACATCCTTCCCTCCACCAGTGTTTGTGTATACATAACAGAAACTTACACACAGCCGTGCCTCCAAAGCAAAAGCAAGTTTTCTGCATGTCCAAGTGGAATCTAAGCGAGTTCCTATCTTTAAGTGTCTGTCTCCAACATCCACTCCTAAACACGAGCAAAAACTTGCTCTATTTGTGGGTTTTTCTTTAAGAAGCTGCTAAGCATGGAATCAAGCCTAGAAATGAATATTGTATCACTAGAGAGGAAAGCAGTGAAGATAAGCAACATCCCTGCAAACCAGAGCAAGTCTCACTCTGGACATCAGCCTTCAAGCACTTGCCTTGGATACTCAAGCAGACTGGGACTGCTTTTTCCTGGGGTCCATACAGGTCATTCTTGCAATGGTCCTATGCTGAAGAAACTGTAGAAAACAAACAAAAAAAAATCATGAGTTTAAGTTGTCAAATTACTGAAGATACCCATGTATTAAACAGATACAGTTAAAACTGAATGCATATCTTTAATAAAAATCCTAAGAATGGAAATATCACTAGTTCTGTGCTTTCAGAGCTTTGTTCTTTTATTCTACTTTAGTAAAGTGTTTCAGCCTCTGTCCCTAGACTGGCAGAAATTTCATTTTCCCAGTCACTCTGTTACGATACTTTCATGAAAAAAAAATGTGATTCTCTGTCATTTTCCTTGATTATAAAGTTTCTAAAACTTCAGGGGCTTATAAAATTAACTTATATTATCTAGTACTGATATAAAAACATTTCATTTATATTCTCAGATATCATTTGTGTAGTTTAATCCTTGAGAAACAGAAAAGAAAATCTTATCTGCAGAGGAGATGGCTAAAGAGATGGTCAAACAGGTAGATGTCTGAGCCTATTATAAACTGATTAACTTCACTATTATGATCTCTAAGTTATTTTGGTAATTTCCAATGCTTATGCTCTTTTCATTATAACAATAAAAAAGTTATAGGGGGAAATTCAAAATTCATCTAAATAAAAAAACCATGGGAATATAATGAAAATGAGGCAAATGAGTAATTTGCAAAGGATTCACTAACAAACCTCCCACTGTAATTTACAGCCAGCCTGGCCATAAACTCATGAATCCTGTTATCATAAGGCAGACACAGCAGTATCCCTGAAGCAAGAGTCTGTGACTCTTGGAGTCAGGCAAAAAAGAAACCTTTCAGCAACCAAGGCTGTGTTACAAGATTCTCAAGACAAACCGCCCTCCAACCTAAGTACATGATTTATATTTTAAATCATTCACATACATTAAATGCCATTTAATTGTACTGATAAAGCTGTGGTGTTATACACAAGCCACTCTTTTTTGTGCTAACTCTGATGAGTGACCAGTTGAGGTGTCGATCAAAGCCTAGAGAGACAAAAGTGCTTCTACCACAGGAGCTCAGATGTTCTGAAGCAAGTATTGAAAGCCAGGATGAAATTGTTCTTAGAACAGATACCAAAGGGATTCTCAACGTAACCTTTCCTTTGTAAGTAAATTACACTCCTACAGTAAGTCATTGTGGAAAACTAAACTAATAATAATAACAATGTGGATAAACACAATCTATTTTCGACAGGATCTGTACTGTTATTATCCAAAATTAGTAATTAGTCTTGTCGTAGTAACTAGTAGACAGGCTTTGTACCCTGTATGGAAATGTATTTTAATTTTTTCTGCTTTATAAAAAGGGTTAAAGTATTTCTAGACTTGGCGTGATTGCTAAGGAACCTTGAAATACTAAGATGAATTTTGCTTTCAAAGCATAAAGGGTTTCGGTCACTTATGTAAATTGTTGCCATTTTCTTAGCTGTGTGAGCTGAAAGAGTGATGAAATGACTTACACAGTATCTACAGAAACTTGGCAGTCGATATTTTTCTTGGAGAATGAGTTTGCTTTCTTTGCTCATCACTTTAATTTTACACTTGAACGGATGCACGTAAACCATCATTGAAGAAACTCCTACTCAATATTCAATCTGCTGGCCAGCCTCTTGGATATTGTGAGAAAGATGAATGCTGGAGGTCATGTCATCTAAGGCAGATAAGAGGCCATGGATGCGGTCAGCAGTGTGAGCGTTAACCAGCCCCTGGTGACATGGAGCACACCGGAACATGGGAGGTTTAATCTGAACGTTCTTCTGCCTCAGAGTTAAAGCCTGTCAAGTGAACGCTGGCCAATTAAGATTATTTGGTAAAAATATTCACTCACATATAATAAAAAGAATAATACTGAGAAGGGCCGTAGGATTTGAAAGAAATCGGTGTAACAGAGGGTATGTGCTCAGTAACTTGTGTGTAAAACCACTAGAAAAGTCACTGCACAAAAAGAGATGAGCAAGCCTCAGGGTGGGGCTCAGCCAGCACACCAACCAGCACATCCTTGCCTGAACATCACGTTTATGGTAGAGCAAGTTCGAGGCATTCCTGAAAACAAAAGATCAAATTAGTTAGGTAAAAAAATAATAGCAAACTGGTTAAACCATTCACCAAATGCTTGCTGATTCCTGGGCTCACTGTTCGTTTGTCTGTTTATTTATTTAATCTTCTTAATCACTGTGTGTGGCTAGGGGTGTGGGAGCATGTCTTACTGCGTGAGTGGAGTCTTCTATCATTGCTCTCCACCTCACCTTTGGGGACAGTCTCTCTCACTGAACTTGGAGCTCACCTGATAGCTAGACTGTCAGGCCAGACAGTCCTTGGAATCCTGTCTCTAGCTCCTGGTGCTAGGGAGATAAGCATGCTGCTCACCACCACGACCAGGCTTAAGATGGGCTTTTGGGATCTAAACCCATGTCCTCATGCCCGCTCAGCAAACAATTAACCAGCTGAGCCTTTTTCCCAGGCTCTGCTTAGTTCAGCTTTTAAAAACGTGAGCCCAATCATGTTTCATATGATTCAAAAGTAGAGAAGGTTTTTGTACAGATGACAATGTGATCCAAAATATGCAACATGTTTCGTATTTGATTTGTTGCTTTTAAACTGGCTCAGAAACTAAATTCAATGGTTTAGTGTTAGTTGAATCTTTTTAAACTGATGTTTTAGTGGTCTGAATTATAATTTAAAAAATAGTAAGCAGAAAGACTAAATGTCTGGAAAGAAACATACTTCTGGAATAAAATGATGTTATAAAAGTTTTACCTCTATTGACTCTAATGTTATTCTATTCAGATGTAATATAACTACTCAATTAACTTAATATGAAATACACATAGAGCTTCTCTAATTTTTAAAATCGACAATAATCATCAATACCATATGGTAAAAGACCACAATTTACTATGTTGAAGTAGTAGTTAATTATAAATTATATTTTTTTCTCAATGATTATGGCTATAAAATATCATTGGCAGCATTACTTAGTTGTGTTTTTGAGAGGTCATACTCTGGCATATATTTAAGATTATTCTTGAATTTGAACTAAAAAAAACGAATACCTTTGTTTTGCAGATCAAAATTCATATCATTTTCTTTACAAAATAGTAGTAAATGATAAAATCTTTTATAAAAACAAACTATTCATCTTAAAATTAGCAGTGTTTGCTATGAATTTGTATCATTTTTCGTTTATCACCTTTTAAGTGATTTTTCCAATAGAAAAATACGTATTTTTAAAATAGTGTAGCAGTACTAAAAACCAGTTGTAGGAAGTTTCATAAAGTACTCTTTCCTATCTGTATCCTCACAGCAAACCCTGTTACTGCTAAGGTGTGAAGGACTGGTGAGGCCAGCGGCCCAAGAAGACTCACTGCTGCTCATGCTAGAACCCCCTGTCGTCACGGCAAGTCCAGTTTTCATGGGAACTGACAATTAAAGACATCCTAATTGTCAACTTGGCTTTCTTTGTTCTTATTTTTCTGGGGGCTCTGTGCCCTTTCAGGGTCAAACCTCTTTATTATCTTTTCAAAAGACACCAGTTATTTTGTGATTATCTGTTTTTCCCACTAGTAGATAGCATAGTTTTCTATCAATTTCTGGAGATGTGTGGAGATTTAGATGAACATTTTTATGAAGTGTGCCTTTGATATGAATTAACACCACCTTGCAAGCTCTAGGTATTATAAATTTTAGGCATTATGTGGTACACAATATTTGATATGCCTTTCTAGGAAGGAGTTGTGTAATAGAAGTACAAGAGGCTTTAAAAGCAAGTGGAACTTGACTTAGGTCCTTGCCCAGAACTTGGTTAACAGTCAGCCTTAGCCCAGTTGGGTTTAGTTGTTTTGTTTGCTGAGATTTAATCTTTTGAGATTTAACACACAACACTTGCCCAAATTTACTTAGTTTATATGAATTGCTGGTACACTATATAATAGGTATTTATTAAATTATACTTTATGGTAACTGACTACAAACATAACAAGATAACATGCAATAGTGACAACTTTGTTATAGTTTTAAAACTACATAGCCCTTTTAATGTTGTGAGTTTCCTAATGACCTACTAATGGAATTATAGTGTAATATCGTCATTCAAACCTTATACACTGTCAACAAGGTCTTCATATATCATCGATATAAAAGCTCATTGTTTTATGACTGCCAAACTTTTTGACCACTCACTCTACTTGTTCACCCAACATTTATTGATTCTTACAATTCACTAAGTACTGCATTATTCTCTGAAGATGTAAATGCTGATGATCATTCCAATGAGCTTTCCATCAAGTGTCCACAAACATGATAAAGATTCTCTATTATTGACCCCTTTCTACCTCTCTCTAAAACAAACCTGATTTTGCCAAAAAAGCAGTCAGTATAAGATGCTATAAATAGTTGAAAATATTCTATTATTAATAGACAGTCCAATGTCTATTATTCATTTTATCAAACTATACCCACATTTTATCAAATCGTGTTTGCTAGTATGAAGACCAGTTAACAAATATTATTCATATTTATATCTGATTATTTTTATGAGTCAAAGGATAAACATTTACCTTTATTCCTTAAACAGCTATTAGTTGAAAGAATAAAAATAATAATGAGCATTATGATTTAGAGTAGAATGATATAAACACACTGAAAAAAAAAGGAACCATGATTATCTCCTTCTATACAGAAAATACATTTGACAAAATCCAGTACCTTTCAGAATAAATATCTTGGAGAAATGAGGCATAAAAGGGATATATGTCAATATAAAAAAAATTTTGATAAGCCCTCAGTCAGCATCAACATAAATGGAGAAAACTCGGAACAATTTTACCAAAATTAGGAACAAGACAAGATTGTCTGTACTTTCTATACCCATTCAACAGAGTACTTAAGTCTTAGCAAGAACATTCAGATAACTGAAGATCAGTGGATACAGATAGGATGGGAAGAAGCCAAAGTATCCTTATTTGCAGATGATTTGATAGTATACATAAGTGACCCTAAAATTTCTACCAGGATTCTACAGCTGAAAAATACTTTCATCACATTAGCTAGGTATAAAATTGACACACAAAAATCAGTAGTCTTTCTACATACAAATGAAAAAAGGGACTGAAAAAGAAATTAGGGAAACAACGCCTTTCACAGTAGCCTCAAATACAAAATATCTTAGGGTACCTCTGACTGGGAAAGAGCAAAATTTGAGCTAAAAAAAAAACTTTAAAATATTGAAGAAAGAAACTGAAGAAGATATCAGAACATAGAGATATTTTCCATGCTCATGGATCAGTAGGATTAATATAGTAGAAATGGCCATCCTACAAAAAGCGATCTCACAGATTCAATACAATTCTGATCAAGATTTCAACACAATTGAACTTGAAAGAACAATTTTACTTTCATATGGAAACACAGAAAGCCCAGGAGACATAGAACACACTTAAATTATAAAAGAACTATTGGAGGTATCGGCGTCCACAATCTCAAATTATACTGCGGAACTATAGTAATAAAAATGGCCTGGCATTAGCACTAAATCACTAAATAGATTAGGACTGAAGACCTAGTAATAAGTTTACACACACCTACAGACACATGATATATTTTTTAATAAATAAGGGAGAAATATAAATTGGAAAAAAGACAACCTCTTCAACATATTTGTTAAATTGAGCATGTAAAGGATTTCGAATGTATCCAAACTTTGACTCTGTACAACATTCAACTCCAGATAGATCAAGGACCTCGATACAAAACCAGATACACTGCTCCTGATAGAAGAGAAAGTAGGAAATAACCTGTAACTGATAGCTAAAAGGCTATCAGTCAAAAGCTAAAAGGAAAATGCATTCTAAACAGAACACTGCTAGCACAGGCGCTATTAACAACAATTAATAAATGGGATCTTATGGAACTGAAGAGCTTCTGTACAGCAAAAGACTCGATCATTCAGACTCAGTGGCAAACTACAGAATGGGAAAGATTTATGGCAATTGTACATCTGATAACGAGCTAGTAACCAAAATATATAAACTCAAAAAAAGAAAAACAACTGTACATGAAGAGAACAAGTAACTCAATTAAAAAATTGGATACAGATTTAAAGAAAATCTTCAGAAGAAATTCAAAGTCTTGCAAAGCATTTAAAGAACTGTTCAATACCCTTAGCCATCAGAGAAATTCAAATCAAAATTACTGTAATATTTCATCTGATATAATTCATAATAGATCAATAAAACAAAAAGATATTTCATGCTGCTGAAGATGCGGAGTAAGGAGAACACTCATCCATTGCTGGTGGGAGTGCAGACTTCTAAAGCTATCATGAAAATCAATATGGTGGTTTCTCACCTGGGAATTGCTCTCCTTCAAGAGCCAGCTATAACACTCTGAAAACAATCCCAAAGGATGTTTCATCCTACTACAGAGAAACTTGTTCAACAGTGTTTATTGCTGCTCTATTCACAATAACCAGGAGTAGTAAACAACTTGGATGTCTGTCAGCAGATGAATGGATACAGAAAATATGCTACATTTATACAGTGGATTATTTTCAGTGATTAAAAATTGAAATCATGAAATTTTCAGACAAATAGATGGAACTGGAAAAAAAATCACCCTGATTGAGGTAACTCAGACCCAGAAAGACAAACATGGCATCTATTGCCTTATAAGTAGATTCTGACTGTTAAATTTCCAATAAACATGCTATAATCTGTATAATCACAGAGGTCAGCTGAAGAGTCAGAGACTAGAGAGGAAGGGTGGCTCTCAATAGGAAGAATTGGTAGTTATGAATGGATGAGGAGTAACTGTAACAGGAAGAGCAGACAAAGTGATGAATGGTAGAGTGAGGGAGTGAAGATGTTTAGCAACAGCAAGAACCAATAGCCATGTGAGGGGTCATATGAGGAACCCAATGCAGTAGACACTCCCTAGAATACATACACATATGAAGGTGATCTACATGAAATTTCCAAATAGCAGGAGACAGAGCTAGAAGTCGCTTGTCAACAAGTGAAGTTACCAGTACCTGAAATGGGTTGTATCTAATTGAGTTATTGACAAAATGGGTCCCATGGGAACCCCCAAACAACCCAGGCTATTGCCAAGGCTGCTGATATCTGCCTGTAATCTGATTGTAAAGACCCATTGCTGAAGACAACACCTACATAACTCATTGAACACAGAGAAGTTGAGCTGGTGCCTACCAAGAGTCTTCATCGCCACAAACTAGTGTCGATGGTACTGGATGTTACTTTGCATGCTGCCCTAGGAAACACCAACCAGCTAGAGACCCTTTGATCTACAAGAGTAACTGCCTGCAGGATACAGTGGTGCTTCAGTGCTGCGGATCTTCTGGGAGAAACCAACCAATATCTGCTTGAGTTAAGGCTCGCTCAGGAAATACAATGCACACCCAGTGTTGCTTAGGTGGCCAAGAACCTGAGGCTAGATAGGCCAAGGACCTAGGGAAAAATCAGATTGTACTGTTCTGCTAAAGGAAGTTAGCAGACTCCTACTGACATTCAGCTATACTCAGATCAATGTCTTGTTGAGCTATCATTATAAAAGCTTTGTTCTACAGCAGATTGAAACAAATACAGGGATCCAGAGCCAGATAACAGGGAGACAGTGAGAGACCTAGGAACACTCAGCCCTCAAAGAGATGTCTCTATCAAAACCCTCCACTTGGGGTTCAGGGAACCCTGCAGAAAAGGAAATAGAAAGAATGTAAGAGCCAGAGGAAATGAGCCATCAAGAAAGCAGGGCCCGCCGAAATAACAGGAGCAGTGCACATAGAAATTCACAGAGACCGAAGCAGCATACACAGAACCTACCGGGTCTACACCAGATGGGGCCCTAGAGCTGAAAGAAGACACGGACAAATGTCCTCATCCCTAACTCAGAATTTGTCTCTGATAACCACTTGCAAACAAAAATTTATTTTTCTCTAAGGGAGTCTCATTTGGGAAACAAACCACTGTTATGGGTAGGCCCTGTGCTTAGCCAAAGATGGCCAACAGAAACAAACTCAGTGACATCTTTGGAGGTTCTTCATTCATAATGTCAATTCAGAGCATTTTTTAACCCTATGGGTTATTTGCATATATATTATGGCTTCTGTTTTTAATAATTTTTAAAGATTTCTGTGTGTGTGAACATGTATATCTTTGTGTTTATATTTGTTTCTTGTGCCTTTTCTTTAGCTCTTTTTCTTGTTTTTCTTCCTATTTTAATTTTTTAAGTCTCATTTTATTTAATTTTATTATGATTCCTTAGGTGCCTGTTTGTTTTCTAAGGAGGGACAAAAAGATTCTGGATGGGAGGGGAAGACACAGAGAAACTAGGAAAAGAGAATGAAAAATATAATCAGAATATATTGTATTTAAAAATCTATTTTCAGTGAAAATGAAAAAGAAAAAAAATCTTTGGATTTTTTTAACTTTGGCTTATGTTAACTGTAGCCCTGGTGTGTGGGGGTTTTGAAAATGAGAGTGAGAGTGATATGACTTAATTTTCTTTTCCAAATTAAATTCTGTAGTCCACGATAGTTCAAATAGGAAGGGTCTCACTTACCCATCATCTCCCTGGCTGAGTATCTCATCCATAAGTGTTTTCTTGATCTATCCCATCTACTCAGCTCTACCAAGTGACTCAGTCCGTTCCCTCTTCTATAGACCCACACATATACGGTTATAGTAAGTTATGAGCACAACAGATTTTATATGAAAGAGGTTTATTAGATGGAGATGAAAAGAGAGAAGGAGAGAGTGAGACATGATGGGGGGAAGACGAGGGGGTACCCCAACAAAGAAAGGGGAGAGAGCAAGAGAGTAGGAGGGCAAGAGCATGTCAGAGTGGCAAGTTGATCCTTTTCAGGAGCAACTTAACCACACCTGCCAGATGGGACACCTGGCGGGCAACACATGATGACATCATAGGTTGTTAGGCAACCCAGAAGCAGGCTGCCTAAATACTAACATCCCTCCCCTTTTCTATAATTAAAAAATGAGGAGCTTGGGCTGCTTCTCACATAAGGAAGGTTAAAATATATATAAATGTTCATTGGAAGCCGCCCTTGGTTGCCATGCAAGGGGGAAGGAGAGACAGAAAAAACAATAATAGCAACAAAATGTCCAGATTACATGTTGAGGAGAAGGGAAAGCCCCTGCCCTGCAAAGTTCAGGGTAGAGGGTTGCTGGTAGAGAGTTGCCAGCCATGCAAGGCAGCAGGACTGAAGACTGCTGGGAGAACCTGGAGCTACTTGTCCTGGGCCTGAAGCACACCATTCCAGCCTTTTGTTAATAATAAGTGAATAACGGGCATAGATTCTCTTCTGGCTACTTCCTGCTGGCGCTGGGAGTGCTGTAGAAAGGTCAAAAGACTGAAATGCTGACCAAGTCCAGGAAGAACAGACTGTTTTGATGTTGTCCAGGGTCTATGAGAACATCCACGGCTGGGAGGGAAAGTGCAGGTCCAGCTTGATGGATGTCTGTGAGGTCATACCGGAACACTTGTGGTAGCTGCTTTGACGCTGTTGTGGATATAGGAAACACCTGGGTCTGGCAGGATCCTGGAACATGTATTTATGTAAAAGACAGACTTAAGTAGGTTACGGAGAAAATTTCTTTAGGTGTACATTTAAAACTTTTGGGAGAGTGAACAGCAGTGGAAGGTTTGGGTCACAGAGACTTGAACATGGGAACCTCCATTTACCCAGTCACAGGCAGTAATTAAAAAGGCTTTGCTCTGGATCTGTCATTTAAGGAAATTGAGGCCAAGTTTGGTTACAGAGGTGTGTAAGATTAGAGGCACTTAAAGCAGGCACTAGGTGTAGAAATCTGAAATTCTCCAGAAGACATTCCAGAGGAGAAGCTGGAGGAACAGATGAATGAACTATTCCCTTTGGGCAGGTAGGAGTCAGTGACCTGTCAAGGTGTCCCAAGAGCAAGGTTTGACTCAGTAGAGTAGATTGGTGTAATCTGTTCTAACAGCTCATCAGCATTGGCCAGAGACCAAGGGCACAGTTGCCCAAAGCAGATACGATTTACCTAGCATTAGGATTTTCATAGACAAGTGAAAGGGGGAGGGAGAGAAACCATGCTGGGAGAGGGAAAGTCTTACCCAAGGGAGACGATCTTAGATGAATGTTTGGATGTAGGTTGGCGAGAGTGGTAGGAAGCGTTTGTGCCACCCAGAAGTGAAGACTCACCAAATAGCTGGTGTTGGGTGTACAAATATAGCAATGATTAACCTTTAGTTAGCTAAAGGTTAAGATTACACATTATGAAGATTTAAGGGAGATTTAAAATCTTGAGCTTGGAACCATGATAGGGGGTGGTAGAGTGGAATGTTTTTGCATTGATAAAGGTCAGAGCTCTGGACAGTCAATATAACAGTAGCATAGCAACAGGAGAAAATATTAAGCATTTTTACCTATTTAGGATACCTTAAATCACCTTAGACCTTGCAACCTTTATAACTTGTATTTACCAACCTTAAAACACTTTCTTAGGCCTTCAATCAACATTTTTTAGGCCTTTATATCTAGTTATTTACCATGAGACATAGGCGAGACTGCTATGAACATTTACTGTCCTTTAGCTAAAGGGATGGTAAAAGGTTCCATATGAGGCCTGTTTCTTGAGTCTGGCAAAAAGGCATATTGTGTCTAGGCCTGACAATAGCAACTCTAGGACTCAGGCTTAAGCCTAATCTCCTGCATATGATGAGAACTGAGAAGGCATCTGAAGTCTCCTAAGACAGAAGTTGACAATATGTCCATGGGGCCCAAGTATGAGGCCAAAACAGACCTGTAATGTTACACTGGGCTGGGTGATGGTGGTAGAGGTTGCTGAATCAAGGAGCCATTTGTCCTTCAGGCCAAAGAGCTTGAAGGCTGGAAGTGTCTGCGGCTCTTGTGCTGGTTGAGTCTCTATGGCTGGGCACAGAGGACAAGCCTGCATGGGAGCATTTTGACTCCCAGAGGCCAGTCTGCCAGCAGGCAGCCATGGCTTGTCGAGTCAGCCGTGGGGCTAGTGTCGCCTTTGGCTGCATTTGAAACAATTATCTTGGCGGAGTTGAGTTTTGGCAATACCCTAGAGGAGAAGGCATTGCAGACTTCTTATTTTCTGTGTGGGAATGCCAACAGCCTCAGAGCAGGAGCCAAGGTCTGGAGCATAGTTTTTGCTGTAGATGAGCCTGTCAGGACCGAGACTAGCCACCTCACTAACTTTGAATTATCAGCTTTCTTCCCAGTTCATCCAGGACCTCCAGCAAGTGACTGAGACAATACGAACTCTAAGGACAGATCGACTCACTGGCAGCAGTAGTACTTCAAAACCGATGAGGACTGGAGCTCCTCACAGCTAAAGAAGGTGGCCTTTGCATCTTCCTCCAGGAGGAATGCTGTTTTTATTTCAACCAGTCAGGTATAATAAAAGACAAAATTCAACAACTCCAGACAAATCTACAAAAGCAAAGGGAATGGCTCGAGGCCTCTAGCGCTCAGGCTTCCGAGAACCTCAAATGGAAATGGATTCTGCCCTTCCTCATACCTCTTCTGCTTATCTTTCTGCTTTCGCTTTTTGCACTCTGCTTTTATTAACTTCTTCTCTACATTCCTCCAACAACAAATGCAAAAATTCTCTAACCACACCATTAATCAGGTACCCTTACAGAATTATTAAGCTCTGCCCAGAGAACCAGATGGCAATGACCTTCCAATCAACCCTGATGGTAGGGACCAGCTATACCCTGAGAATGACAACACCCCTAATTACCAGGAAATAGCTTGAAAAGCAAAGGTCGCCCCTATGCCCTCTACACCATCACCCCTTCCTAGCTCCTCACTTTTTAATAAAGCCAAAAGAGAGGAATGTTGGGATCTGTAAGCAGGCATCTCTATGGCCAGCCCCAAGGGACCTGACAAACCAGATATCATGCATCTGTGAGGCCACCTATGGATCACCTGAAACCACCTGTGCATGCTCTGGGTCACCTTATAAGAGAACTCGCATCACCTCCTCTCTCTCTTTCTTTTTGTCTCTCTCTCTCTCCTACCTTGCCCAGAGACGGTCTCTGTGACCCTTTCCCCCTTCCCTTAATAAAACCTCCCACATAGAACCAGCCTTGTGGCGTGATTTGTGAACGTCCTGTGTAATTTTGCTGCACAATCCCAACAGTTTATCTCTTTGATTTTGACTTATTGTGACAGAAACCTCATTCTCCATTCCACATGTAGTTAAAAATAGATGTTCTATGTAAACAAATAGTAATTATTGCAAACAATATGTATTTTAGCCTCAATACAACCCTGGAAACTTTTATGATAATAACAGTCAAATTAGGTTAACATACAAAATATTCTAAAGAGAAAAAAAATCTATAGAAAATATTTAAAATATTTAACAGTAGCCCTGAAAATCCCAGGAAGCATGAATGATATTTTTCCACAGTTTTTTTTTTTTTCTATAGTCAAGTGAACTTACATCATGATCTTTTCTTGGTAACTAAAATTAAAAGTACCTACTCTGATGGAAGACAAAGTGTCTACCTCATGAAGAATATATTCTTTTCTAGATGAACATATAACCAGTGAAAGTTTGGAGTCAAAATTAACAAAGTAACACTTGAACACTTCCAGTCTTAACCGAAATACCCTTGGAAAGGAATCGGTTCAGAATCCTGCATCTTGCCTTCTTTGCTATGCTGGAATAGAGTTTGCAGGACCCTTAGTTTTTCATTCTTTCCTTATGCTCTAATATTGAAAGACCAGAAAGGTCTCAGAAGCCTGTACTTGGCCTTTGCCCACAAGCCATAACCCCTGTTAGTACAGATTAGTGGTTGATGCATGACACACATGCAGAAACTCACAGACTCACCGTGAGTCTATGAACACAAGGAGAGGAGAGGAGAGGAGAGAGGAAGGGAGGGGAGGGGAGGGAGAGGAGAGGAGAGGGGTAGGGTGGAGAGGAGAGGAGAGGAGAGGAGAGGAGAGGAGAGGAGAGAGGAAGGGAGGGGAGGGGAGGGAGAGGAGAGGAGAGG
>NW_026585644.1:4766588-4899534 GCF_907164565.1 Psammomys obesus | reverse complement strand
GAGAGGAGAGAGGAAGGGAGGGGAGGGGAGGGAGAGGAGAGGAGAGGAGAGGAGAGGAAAGATAATAGTGTCACCTCAAAGGTGTCATTGTCTGGTTTTCTCAAATATTTTGTCTATCAAAAGCATGTGTTCTAAAATGATGCCCCTAGAAACTTGTAATGGTCTATTGCATGATTAAGAAGGAAAAAAAAATTAAAGCAAAAATAAATAAATAAATAAATAAATAAATAAATAAATAAATACCTTCATCTATAGTTTATACAATAAGAAAACAAACCCTACAAAAATGCTAATAAATTTCATCATAATTTAAGTCTCCTAAAGTTGTTCTTCATCAGAATACCGTTATTCTAAGTAGAAATATTATTATGATTTGGTAGACTCTTAAGACTCAAAGATGTAATTCTAACTGTTGTGGTGTGTAAGCGGTCTACAGTTCACTGAGTATAATCATTTGTGAAGTAAAAGGAATGAGCTAAAATTGTGAGATAAAAATTCCCTCATAGTGAGTGTTTGGCAGTGTGATAACGTGGTACAGTGAGGCTTTGTGAAAAGCTTTGCATAGCAACAAGAGTATGCAGCCTCTCCCATGACAGCTGTATACCATGTAGATGGAGCAAGAACGGTGCCTGGACTACTCTGGAGCCTGGGTAGCTGGGTGTACAATCCACCATCACCACCAACTGGGTAACCACATGGGGTGTGCAACCTCTCTTGTCTGCACTCCAGTCCCCGCACTTTAAAGAGTGAATAACGCACAGTAGTCACTCTGTGGTGTTCTAGGAGGATTAAAGAGGGTTTGAAATGGTACAGGATGTGGAGTGATTGCTCTGTAAATGTTAGGTGCCATTAATCACTTCAAAGCCTATGATGAACAAGTCAGTCATGCATTCTGCACTAACTTTATTGTGAAAAATAGATTGTTCTGTGCTCTAGTTGTGTTTAGAAACACTGGCCTGGACCCATGGGAACTCACAGAGTCTGAACCACCAACCAACGAGCATGCATGGACTGGGTCTAGGCCCCCTGCACATATGTAGCAGATGCACAGCTTGGTGTATCCCCTAGCAACTGGAGCAGGGATCATCCCTGACTCTGATGCCTCCCTCGGGATCCCGTTCTCCCAGCCTCAATGGGAGAGAATGCACCTAGTTCTGCTGTGACTTAACATACCTGGGTGGGTTGGTTCATGGGAGACCTTCCCCTTCTCTGAGGAGGAGAGGGGAGAACGGGGAGGTGGATGAGATGGGGGCTGGGAGGACAGGAACGGGACTGCAATTGGGATGTAAAGTGAATAAATAAGTACTCTTTAAATACGGGGATAAACATTCTTTGTGCGGGTGTGGCCACGGGCAGTTTTCTCACGCTCTTCTGGATGTGTCAGCTCCTCCACGCATGGGCAGCACTAATTGGACTTAGAGTGTTATTGAAGAAGAAAAAGAGAGAAAAAGAGGAGGAGGTGTGGGAGAGGGGAAGAATAAGGAGAAAAAATGTTGGGAGGGAGACTTTCGGATGGATATGGGAAACTGTAAGATTGAAAGGGGGTAAAATAATCGTATTTCATTGTATATATGTATAAAATCCTCAAAATTAAAAAATAAATATTAAATTCCAGAACTTTCTGGGTGTTTTATTTTTCCTGAATCCCAGGAGTCTACTTCAGTCTGAGATTTGTAGATGCCAAGAAGCAAGAGTAAACCTCTGATGCTTTGAAGTATAAACTACCCACTCATATCATAATAAAATAACTTTATTCTTACTTCAGAGTCCTGAGAAAAAAACTAAATGGGAAAACAATAATGTTCTGGCTATGCTTAAAAGCAAAAAGAAATATAAGAATAACAGAGGAGCAGTCAGCAATCTTCTTCAGCAAGATTTTGTTCTTTGGTTTTAAGGAAAACATTTCTTTGTGTGTGTACATTTAACCCATTAAAAGAAAAAGACTTGGGCGGTGTAAATATTCACAGAACTTCATCACTGATAGACAATACTTTATTGTATGAGATAGAATGTATGAGGTGATACATTCTCAATGATTGTAGCTAGCATCAAATAATCTGAGCATCATCACATCTTTATAGCTACTACAGATCTCATATAGACATCCAAAGTGAATGACTTATTAATTGTTTCCTTTACATCCTGATTGCAGTTGCTTCCCCTCCATCCTTTCTCTCCGTTCACTCCCTCCCTCTCACCTCACCTCTCCCACATCCACTTATCCTCCCATTCTCCTCAGAAAACAGGAGGCCTCCCATGATTATCAGCGTGCCTTAGCATATCAAGTTGCAGTAGGACTAGGAGCATATTCTCCTACTGAGGCTAGACAAGGCAGCACAGTTAGGAAAAGGAGATCCAAAGGCAGGCAACAGAGTCAGAGGCAGCCCCTGCTCCTGCTGTTAGGAGTCCCACATGAAGATCCAGCTGTACAACTACTACCTACGTGCTGAGAGCCAAGGTCTGTCCCTTGTATGCTCTTTAGCTGTCAGTACATTCTCTGTGAGCCCCTATGGGCTCAGGTTAGTTGGTTCTGTAGATTTTTCTTATAGTATCCTTTATCCCTCTGTCTCCTACAATTTTCTTCCCCTTCTTCTGGGAGACTCCCCAAGCTCTGCATAATATTTGGCTGAGTCTCAGCATCTGTTTCAATCAGTTGGTGCGTGAAGCCTATCTGATGATGGTTATGCTAGGCTCCTGTCTGCAAGCATAGCAGAATATTCGTTAATGGGCTCCCTCTCACAGCATGGGTTTCAAGCTGGGCCAGTCAGAGGCTGGTCATTTCTCAATTTCTGCTCCATCTTTACCCCTGCACATCTTGTAAGCAGGACAAATTGTAGGTCAAAGGTTCTGTGGTTGGGTTGGTGTCCTGATCTCTCCATTGGAAGTCTTGCCTGGTTACAGGAGATGGAGGGTTCAGGCTCCATATCCCCATTGCTAGGAGTATTAGCTAGGGTCATTCTCATACCTACCTTGGAGTTTCCTTCCTAGGCTTTTAGCTCATCCCAGAGATGCCGCCACTCCCATTCCAGTTGTCTCCTCAAGTCCTGTCTTCTGTATTTCCTCAACTTGGTCCCTCCTGTTTCCATCCCAACCCAGTGCCCTCCCTTCACCCACTCCCATGTTTATTCTACTTCCCCTTCTCAGTGAGATTCGAGCATCCCTGCTTGGGTCCTCCTTGTCACTGAAGGCCTTTTTAATGCGTTTAGTTCAGTCAGGCCAGCAGTGCTGACAGCATGTGGCCTACTGTCACTACTGTTATGACTTACAATGAAAATAGTAACAATTTTTGCTTTTCAGCACTTTAAGATATGCCAACTACCAGGCTAGGGATTATATTTGTTCTCCTGGTTCGCATGTTCATAACTGAGAAAATGCAGCTATTTATCCAAAATAAGTGACTAGTACCTGAGAGACCCAATAACTGAACTCCAGAACCCTGACTCTGGCCATTATATGCGTGTGAAGGGAACAGGGGTTTAAAGGAGCTTCCTGGTTAGTTTGAAGGGGGATCTGCCTTGAATTTCCTTTAAACCCTTTGTAGAATGAGAATACATTCTTCCAGCCTTGAAACTTTATCAGGAGCCTTGCAAAAAGATCCTTTAAAGAGTAAAGGTACCAACCTGAGAGTACAATGTTAACTAAAAGAACTGTTTGTGCATTTAGAAATTTTGTGGACCTAATTAGCAAATGAGCGTTTCTCTTTGTCTTGTTACAATGATTTCTGCAGAAATCAGTCCATTGAGTGAGGAAAGCCTGGGAGGAGACATTTCCTAGAAGTAATTCCACTTTCCCAATGCCTAAAGTCAGTGTCACAGTGTTCTGAGAAATACATTATTACAATCACTGAGCCACTAGAAACATCTTCACATTTGCACAGTAGTGCCAATCTCTGTTTGAGTGCTTGCTTTGCACTGTGGGGGAGTGTTTGTGCTAGTGCACTGAGTTACAATCACAGCCTAAAACAGAAGTCAGTGATGCACTCTTTCCAGAGTTAGGGAAGTGTAATGGGGAGAAGACAAGACACAAGCCCCTCCCACAGCTAGTGAATGACAATGCTACGCCTTGAATCCCTCCTGTAAGCCTCTCATTAGACCTAAGATGGATAGTCATTCTGTCAAACTGTCTCCAAGCTATTTCCTCGTGAGAAAAGCTCTCAGTGAATTAATCTCTGCCTTCCTGATTGAGATGTTTGAGAAGCATAGAGCAAGTCAGGAAAGAGAATTTGAGACAGCTTAGTAATAGCATGCTCACACCTAGATTTTATGTCTTTTTGTTCCTCATTATTTTAATATGCATCTGTCCTCTCAGATGACAGTAGCTGAATATCTGATTCCATTACTCATCCTTAGTCTTTGCTTTTATTTAGCTGTTGAGCTGTTCCATCCCAGATATTTTCTTGACCTTGGCAATTAAATTCAAATGGAGGGAAAGTCAACCAGGAATGTTCATCCACCTGTCGAGAGCCTGTCTCATCTTTTGGGATCTAACTCCCTGCACACCCAGAGTTTCCCTGTGGACCTTGTGTTTGTCCCACTTCAGTGAGACATCCAAGTTCAGAATTCCAACCAACCTACTGGCCCTCTGTGTGATTTTCTTTCTTAAAAGATGAGCATGTTCTTGACATTAAGGAATGTCACTAGATGTCCCTCAATCAAAGAATGGATAAAGAAACTGAGGTCCATTTACACAATGGATTACTACTCAGCTATTCAAAACAAGGAAATCATGAAATTTGTAGGCAAATGGATGGAACTACAAAAGATCATCCTGAATGATGTAACCCAGATCTAGAAAACACACATGGTATATACTCAATTATAAGCGGATTTAAGTCATATAGGACAGCGTAGACTTACTACAATGCATAGACACCAAGAAGATAATTCTGAAGGGTGTCTTAGGTTTCAGGTCATCCCACTAGGAAGTGTTTGCAATACATATACTCTCCTCCACGTCTTCAGAATTTTTTTTTAAATATTACAAACCACTCCACACAGAAAAATCAATAGAAAAATTGTCAAAAAAAAAGCTTGAAAGAACATTTCACATGAAAAAATAAAAATTTAAAAATAAACCCCTATAATGGAAAGTCTATGTCAATACGATTAATAAAACCTAGCAACAAATATCCATGAACATCAAATGAATCAACTGTAACACACTCAAATGATAAACTGCTAAAATCAGAATACAGGCCTCACAATACAGAGAAGAATAATGAAAAAATCCCATAAAAATAAACTTGAATGAAACAGATAAAACACATGAAATGAAGACACTACACAGCACTCAGAGTGTGAAACTCCACATTCATAGAGGGTTTTCTTTGTTTGTTTGTTTGTTTTGTTTTGTTTTGTTTTTGTTTTCTTTTATCCAGAGGAGGCTGATGTTTGTGAGCCCCTGGGAATTATGGTGCAACCCTCTGAAATATTCTGCCTGAGAGGAGTCTGAGTGGACCTGAAGTCTTGGGCCATGATGCACTAGTGTGGTCGGAAAAGTGTATGCTCACATCGTAACTCAGAGCACACACTTGTCATTGAGGTCAGTCGTCCTGGTACTGCTGACCCAGTAAAAGCTGGAGCTCACATGCAGCCACAAGGCTGGAATGCTGCCTCTCATCACTGCTGGGAGAGTCAAGCACTTCCTGACCCCACTTCTCTACAAGGGATGCCTGGAAGCTTGTGCCTCATTTCTCCTGAACTTTTCTGTCTGCTCTGACAGATTTTACCCTGCATCTGCTTGCTGTTGTAGGTTTAACTGTGAATATAAATAGCTTCTAAGAATTCTGAGTCCCCTTCAAATGAGACGGCACGGTGGAGACACCCTCATACAATCTCACGTCGTTTAAATGATATATCACAGTCTGCAGATTTAACCTTCCCTGTTGGTATAATGTTCTTTTGAAATGTATGCACCTTACCCTTGTTCATTCAGATGCTGATTTCTCCCCCTCCTCCCCACTCTCTGGTTTCAATCCGGATATTGCATTGTGATACTTATTCTAAGCATCCCGACTCAACTCTTGTGTAAACAGGCCAAAATAAAGCAACTAGACACAATGTTGAACTGGGAGGAGCCAGAGGACAGGAAAGAGGGAAGGAGCTAAAGGGCAGGAAATGAGTGGGAGGAAAAGGTATATGAGGAGAGCTTGGAGAGAGAGCTGGAGGACAGATCTTGGAACTACCTGGAGAGATGGACTGGACCTAAGTTTTCACAAAAAGCAAGTATAATGTGGGAAATCTAAATGTTGGGAAACTATGAGAGCTTGGAGGTTTAGGATGGAGTAACTATTGCCCAGCATTGTGTTCTAGGTTAACTAAATAAACCCAGTCTCTGTGTGGTGATTTGGGTATACAGCTGTTTAGGACTAACAGCAGCATTACTAGAAGATAATCATTAGTAAATATAAATCGTCGATTACAACACTTCCTTAAAAGTGAGGGTGTGGATGGGAAGTGTTGCAAAAAACAAGGGTAGGGGTCTCTGCGGATGAAAACAAAGCAGCTTTTCATTTTATGTCCTAGTTACACATGTACAATTAACTTTGATTTATAAAAATTGTACCTGATCAGTAAGTGTGTAAGAGTCTTTGTCAGAGACAGGCCAGGCTCTGCTTGCCTGGGAAGCCACATGAAGACCAAGCTGTCCATGATGTGCATATGTGTTGGAGGCTTAGGTCCAATCCATACAAGGTCCTTGGTGTTTCAGTCTACAAAAGCCCCATTGGGCTCAGGTTAGTTGGCTCCATTGGTGCCTGGCCAGGCCACTGTGGTAGAGGATGTGCCCAGTCCTGATTCTTGAGGTACTGGGATGGAGACACTCCCCTTTTCTGATGTGGAGGGGAAGGGGTATGTGGGAAAGAGGAAAGGAGGGTAGGACCAGGAAGAGAGGAGGGAGGGGGCTACACTGGGGTGTAAAGCGAATAAATAAATAATTTTTAAAAAATTAAATTAAGTAGAAAAAATTGCACCTGGAAATTTCAGTTTGGGGGAAGTTATTGGAACCACGTAGGGACCATGGCTTCTTGAAACAGTATCATCAGATGGAAATTGTCGTGGAATTTTCTGAAGATTCGAACTCATATTGTAAAGAACTTTTTGGTGGTGATGAGCCAGAATATGTATGAAGCAAAAATGAGCACCAACCTCTGTGGAAATCTATATTAGAGAAGCTTACCAGTGACCAGATTTACCCCCTCAAGCTTACACATTATTTCTTGTATTAATTAGCATTGCACTTGTTTTTATAAGCTGGGGGGGATCTTTTCATGAAATAAACATACCCTAAAGTATTTTTCCCCAGTATTTCACGAAAATACAGCTTTTCAGCCCTATCCCTCTACAAAACCTTTATAGCTGGGAAGAGATGCAAGCATAGAGGAAAAGAACCAAATCATCAGGTGTCCATTGCCTGAGCTGTGTTAACTCAGCCTAATTCATTCTAGGCTACTGCGGCCAGGATCAAATTTTGATTTTCATCTGAATTGCACTTTTCTATTATGTATGTGCTTCATTAGGACAGTTAGGTTGGTTTTGATGGGAACTTTACCCAACAATAGAGCGAATACACACTGTCCAGTGTCATCTTCTTCATCTGCGTGCACAGCAAGAAAGTACACCATGCTTATGTATACATATATGAAGGTACTGTATAATTTTAGTGTGTGGGAGTAGTGTTATAACTAACTGCAAGTATAGTAAACAGAATGTCTAATTCTGAGTGTGAGAACACCTTAATTAAGATACTTGAAAATCACTTGTACTTGTCTGTGCCACTTAAGCTGTTTCAATCACGGTCCCCAAACGAAAGCAACCTGTCAATGTGAGGAGTTTGAGTAATTCTGACTGACATTTCAAAGTAATTGTTTGCCAATTAAGGTTGTTTGGGAATATAAATTAAATTAATTTGGAGGTCCTCAGAGCAGATTTTAAAATATGAGATGGACATAAGAGCCAGGCCATAGAAGCCCAAACTAAAGCTCTCCAGAAAGGAAATTGCTTCATGTCATTTCTAAAATTCTTTGTGCTTGAGAAATGATTCTGAACAAATCAGAGGGAAGTGTTGCAAGGCTGTTATTCCAGAGTCAGATCACAGTGTGCTGGTGTGGCCCGTGCTGAGAGCTCAGCACTCTCTGATGGATACAGCTCTTTAAGGAGAAGCATGAGCCCACGCATTGTCCTTCAGCTACTGAAAAGTAGTTTTCTCAAAAAAACAGTATGAGTCTCTTTTGAGAAAAGAATGTATAGGAAATAATGTTTTGAAAATGAGAGCAATATGCTCTGAGGTTCTATTTTTAATCTATTTCAATGTCTTTCAAAGGTTCTAAAGTTTATGAGCCACAAAATAGAAAGAATTAATGTTGTTTTCTTTAATAAGTATTGCTCAATTTCTACAGTGAATAAAACATAAATGCCTTTTCTTTTCATGCTGTGAAGTGGATTTTATAAAGTATAAATCTTATAGCGCAAAATAGGAGCAGAAAATGTTTACTCTAATCATTATTTCATTTTCATTTTCAGCTGAATGCAGTTGCTTCAGCAGCTGCCTTAGTCCTAATGTTGCAGACATGTGTATTTGTGAGTGTGCACACACACAATATAGGCTCATCTCAGGACCCTGATGACTTTAAATTTCAACTTGAGACTTTGGATATTTACATATGAAATTTCTGGACCCCTTTGTCCTTCTAATTTTGTAGATATGGAAATGAAATGCTGCAGAGTGAACTTCTCAAAAGTTGTCAAGTTCACATTAACTCACCTCTAATCCTGGACTTTTCCATTATGCCACATACATTTTCATCATTCTCAAAATGAACAAAATTAGTGAATCACTGAAAAACTCAATATAAAATAATTGAGAATACTATGATCTCAAATAAGGTACATCTAGGAAGTTTTGTTTGATTATTAAAATCTGGCAAGGTCTCTTTTGTGTTAAATTCACCCTCTAGTTGATATTGGGTATATAGCTTTTTAATCCTGAAACAGTTCCTGACATCTCAATATTGTCAATGTTCTATTATCTGCTGTTATATTGTAATATTACTTTATTTGAAGAATAGTACATGCATTTCAATATCTTCACACCAATGGTTATAGCACTGATTCTTATGAGCCTATTTATCCATACATGTTTTTAGTAATAAAATATTATTGAACAAATGTGTGAAATTACCTAACATGCATCATCTGGGGGAGTCTGTCTTTGGTCAGGATAGCTGCAGAAATTTTTAATTCAGTTGGAATTTTTCCTCTGATATTTGTTAAGATTATTTAGGAGAATCAAGAAATTAAAAACCACTCACAACATACACTTTGACATTTGTCACAGCTTTATTAAGGTGAAAGAAGCATTAAATGAATGAAACATATTAAAACTTCATATGCTGTTATTTTAACATGAATACTCTGACCCATTACCACAATTAAGACAGTGAAATTGTTCATCATCTGCAAAAGCAGCCTCATTGTCCTCCCCCTTTTGAACACTGACCAAGACAAACACCTAAGAGGAAGAAGCTTACACGTGGTCTGTTACACGTGCACACACGCAAGGTGGGTTTGGAAGTGTAATCACTGGATTCTATCATACAGCGATTCAGATGTCTTTAGGGGTATGAATAATACTGAAAATTTTTTTCACGCTGTTCTATGGAGAAGGCTGGTTCTGGAGTGGGAATTTGGTCTGGCTGGTCCCGACTCCAGCATGTTTGTTTAAAAGTTTCAAAACCAACAATCCGAGCCCAGGGAGGCCTGCAGAGACTGATGCACTAAGGACCATGCATGGAGAGGACCTAGACCAACTACTCAGATGTAGCTCATAGGCAGCTTTGTCCCTTACTAGGGTTTCCTAGTAAGGGGAGCAGGTACTGTCTCTGACATGGAATTCATGCCTGCTCTTTAATCACTTCTCCCTGGCAGGGTGACCTTGCCAGGCCACCGAGGAAGAGGATGCAAGCAGTCCCTGAAGAGACTTGATAGGCTGTGGTCAGATGGTAGGGGACGAAGTCTTCCCCTTTCTGTGAACTAGAGGAGGGAAATAGGAGGGAAGAAGGAAGGAGAGTGTGACTGAAGAAAATGAGGGAGGAGGCTACACTCAGGATTTAAAGGGATAAATTATAAAAAATAAATTTATATAAAAAAAATTCCAAAGTCTCTATCCTAGGTCAGGCTGGTCACCTGAATCTGCCACAAATGAAGGAGAGAGAGAAAGAAAAAAAAAAAAAAAAAACCAGAACAGCCTAGGAAAAGACACTTTGTGCTTGAGAACAACTAAGAAGTAAATTATTTCCATAGAACTTACAAATGGCAAGGTATTTAACTCTCTGAATTCTCCCCATCTTCTCCTGGTTTTGTTAACCAGGAGATTAAAGATTTTTAAAAATCTTTAAAGTTTTTTGTTAAAAGTATAACTTCCTCCATTTTAGTATTTATAAGTTCATTGAGCGTTATTTTTAAAATGATCTTAAAATTAAAAAGTTGGCTTAAAATCTGTAATAAAAAGGTTAATAGTTAAAAGTCTATGTGTAGATAAGCTTAGTTTGCTATAATATACCCTGTGTTTAACTTGGATTCGACTCTTGTTTAGAAAAAGTGTGTGTGCCTGATGCCTCACCTTGGACTCCCATATGGCTTGGTTGATGAGTGAGCATGTGGCTTGCTGCCATCTTTTCTGGTGACCTCATCAGGATAGAGGTCTGCCATGTGACTCCACCACATCTTGATTAAGGTGGCCATGTCTTATCCCTCTACTTCTCATTGTGCTCCCTTTCATAGACTAAGAAGGCTAAACCAGGCTTCCAAGATGGTTTGTTTTAAAATTGGGTCATACAAAAGAAATGCCATATTTTTGCTATCTTTATTAAGCATTACCTACTAAAAGAAAATGAGTCATACTTTTAAAAATGGTGTTTTTTAAAAGAACACTAAAAAAGGCCAGTCTTTCCTTGTGGACTATATTTATAGCTTAAAGTTTATTTTGATGCTAAAGGATATTTAATTGAAGAACGATACATTTTTAAGGCTCAAATTTAACAGGGATAAAATTATGAAATCCCGGTATTATAAAAGGGTTACTTACTGATTGTAAGCTGTTAAAGAAAATTAAGATATACAAGTTAAGATCAGTCATCCTAAGCACAAATGTTATTTACAAAGACAACATAGAGCAAAAAACAAACTTTCTCATCATATAAACTTCTGTTATTTCTGTTATGTAGTATGCTGGCTATATTGTCAAAGATAAGCCTGAAACAAGTAAGAAAAAAAAATACTTTAAAGTAAGCTTAAAGTATATTTAATGTAAAGTAATATTCTAAATCAGTTTATAAGAAATTGGTTATAAAATATTGAGTGCTTTAGTAAAATGGGTTAAATTTAAAGTACATTTGCACTGCAGGAAACCCTTAGGCTCAGATAGTTCCCTTGGATGGAGCCCCATCCTGCCAGAGTAACGCTAGCCTCATTACAGGGCAAGAGTGCAAGGAAAAGAAGAGGTGTCAGAAGCGTGTGACTTTTGCCTGTGGCTGCATAGGCCTGACCAGCTCAAGCCAGATAAGCCAAGCCAGAAAGAAGAACACTCAGAACAAAACAACAGACCAAGAAAAACAAAAACAAAAAATTCCTGCTCCTTATGTATAGACAAATTACTCCTCCTGCCTCACATGACAGAGGGTTGGATTCTTTTACCCAGAGGAGGATCTCAGAGACAATACCCATATCTTAAATGTCTCAGACAGAGAGACAAATAGCACTCTGCCCTTAGTGTCTTTGTTCCTAAGCCTACCACTGACTGGTATGGGGCCTGCCTGCTAGCTCAATACGCCATGCCCTTTACCCTGGCATTTAATTCTTCCTCTTAGCAAAGGCTAATGTCAGGGTTCATACCCTCACCACCCATGCTATCTCATTAAAGGAGGATGCCAAATGCACTGTTATCAAACTCAAAGCTTTGGAAAGTTATTTAGACTGTTCAAGCAGTGTCATTGTTATCCATAGAGTAAACAAATAATTCCATTAAGTGATAGCCCACGTCCTCGGATTCTTCAGGAACGGATGACTTAAATGAAGGAGACTTGCTGAAACCGAAGCTCACCTGTGGTGCACTGAGAAGATAACCTAGTTTCTACCAGACAGAGAGCTCCAGGGCCAGTGCCTACGTTCTGACCTTGATCCCTACAAGAAGTACAAAGGTTTTGACAGCGATGCTTCTAACAGATTCCAAAATTTGCTATAGCTCACTGAATTTGGTTATCCTGCCTTACAAATGATATAAGCAACCAGTTTATCTTTAAACAGGATGATGTTAAGAAATACGCTTCCTGGGGTCGGTATGTGAAGACTTAGAGACAGAAGAAGTGAAGGGCTGGTTTTAGCCTTCTTCGTTAATTCTGTTCCTAGTTCATGTAAATCATTTGTTACAGATCTGACATGGCTCACAGCTTTCATCTTTCATCTGTGGGTTGAACGTATGGAATGAACATGTTAGAGAATTCTTAAAAGGTTCTGTTAACAGGGAAAATTTTAGAAAATTTTGTAAAGGGAATCATTTACTCTTGACAAGGCAGTCGCTGTCTCTGGAGCTACAGTTTTGAAATTAGGAAGTGAAAAATCATTTATTTCAGGAAACACAACTTAGAATTAAATTATCTTTCTCTGCAGCTTGCTATTTACTACATAATCTTGGAATAAATATAACATTTTATGTTAATAAAAATATGTATTATGTCCTGTTTTCAAATACTACATATGGTCATCTAAGGTAATAGTCTCAGTTTTTAAAATTTTACCTATCACATTGTTTCTAAACAATAGCCGAGATACTTGAGATACTCTTGTTTTTGTTCATTAAGTAATGGTTGATATTGTTAATGTTTTAAACAAAGATACAAAGTGCATATGTGTGGTGGTGGTTTAAGGAGGAATGGCTTCCATACACTCATGTGTTTGAATGCTGGGTAAAGAGGTATGGACATGTTGGAGGAAGTGCATCACTGTTGGGATGGGCTCTGAGGTGTCAGAATCTCAAGCCCAGGTTCGATGGCTCGCTGTTTCTTCCTGTTGCCTGTGGGTCCAGATGTAGAGCTCTCAGCAACTCCTCCAGCACCATGTCTGCCTGCATGCCACCATGCTTCCCTCCGTGACAATAATGGTCCAAACCTCTGAAACCGTAAGCCAGCTCCAATTAAATGTTTTCCTTTATATGAGTTGCTGTGGTTATGGTGTCTTTCCACAATAGACACCGTAATTAAGACAATGTGTAAAAGAAAGGAATATCATTTAGATACTTTCTAAATGGCTTAGATTTTTCACCTAACCTACTTTATTTAGGGTTCTTAAACACTTATACCTCCCTTCCACCAACTGACCAGAGGTAGAGGAGAAAGAAGGCTATTAGGTAAAAGGTATCGTAGACCTTTTTAGAAGTAGTTCCTTGGAATGAGTCCACTCTTCATTGTCCTGATACCAACAGTCCAGTCCAAAAGCCAACGCAAATCAGCAATATGAATAAGCACAGTTCAGCAGATTGGAACAAATCAATGAAAGCCACAGGACTCACTTGGATTGTCCTGGGAAGTTCTTTGTAATATTTCTCTCTGTGAAGTCAAGTGTCAAAGCACAAAGAACAGTGCATCAGTGACTATCCAAAAAAAGTGATGTCTCATTCTTCACTCCTCAGAGTCCACTCAGAGATGTGCTCAGCTGACCAAAGTCACGCCCCTCACACCAGACAGCTCACAGGAAAACTTCACATGTCCTCTCATAAACCAGCTTCTAGCAAAGCATCACCATGACTCAACTGATTCTTCAAAGAAACCAGAAACTTCCACTTCAACTTTCTGTTCAGATTCACTCATTGGATGCTGACTTTAATTAGATGATTGTACAAATCCTCCAGGGTTCAGATTCATTTGTTGGATGTTGACTTTAATTGGATGACTTTACAAATCCTCCAGGTTTTTTGATGCTTACACAAGAGACTAATGTAACAAACAGCTAATTACAGTTGTCTTATTTTTCTACAGGACAGGTGGAAAAGCCAGTGTATAGTTGCATTTAACTCATGTTAATCTTAATGTATTTTGTCATATAACTATGTCACTTAAAGCTCCCAACAAAGCTGTACAGTTACTGCCTCCTGACTTACACTCTGGATCTTTGACAACTGTTAAGTTTTATCATGGCCCCTTGGATGTCTTCTTATGATGAACTCTAACTGCTGCTCCCCACATTACCCTTCTGTCAGCCATGGAGAGTTACCAAGAGATCAACACCCCCAAACTCCTGAAAGCAGTCCGGATGATCCCTAAAAGGGTACTGATGGACCATGGGCCATTCAACTCACACCTGTTCTTGCCCCTCTGAACATTGTTTTGGGGACACAGAACTAAAACAGCGAGACTGAATCTTTCTCTGCATCAATTAACCAGTCTCTCTCACCAGTTCAGATGAGCCTAACATCCTTCAGGACCAACTGGACTCCCTGACTGTTGCTGTGCCCCAAGATGAAAAACAGACTAGCTCCTACACTAAGGATCAGATTCCCACCCTCCTGGAACAATGTTCCCTCCATGCCTACATATTGGAACAGTTTTAAAACAGGGCCATTAAGACACAGGAGCCCACCCACTCCGGTTTTTCCCTCAGTCACTTTTTCTTCCTTATTATCCTCATACCTATGTTTTTAGTCTGTCTTTTAAATGTTTTACTTACTGACCTTCACTGTATCCCTAAACAAAATGTTCCTCACAAAGTCTTCCGTTAGTCCCCTCCACCACCACAAAACAGCCCTATTTGTTCCTGATGCCTCTGCAAGAAAGTCTTTCAGACACTGTGGAGAAACTACGGTTAAAGGGGGCCTTCCTCCCTTCCCCCAGGCCAGATACAGTTTTTGCATTAGTCTTCTGTTCCCTTCCCTTCCTTGGATGCTCTGAAGCTCCCTTGCTACTTCTGCTGCCTCATTTTGATATAACAGCCCTGGCTATAAGACCAGTCGCTGTCACGCTGGACCAACTCTAAGTCTACTTTCTGTCAGTGACCAACTCTGTCTCTCCTACCTCCACTCTCCCTCTCCCTTAGCCTCCTCAGAAAAATCTAAGTTTTTTCTGTAACCAAATCATTTGCTTCCAACCCTCTCCAAGTCCCTTCGGGAATACCAGACAGCAATTGTCTGATCCATTACAGCTGATCAAGTTAAGACTCTCCCCTCCTACGTGACTAGAGGAACCCCTCTTCAATGGACTCAGAGCTACCCCCTCCAACAAAGACCCTCCTCAACAGGAAACAGCTCTAATAACCCTGCCGCGATTATTTTTTCCTCTCAGAGTGACAGTTTCCTGGTGAAAGACTACAATTTCCAGCTACCTTTGCAAACTATGGAAGTAATTTTCACCGCTTAAAACATGAGGGCCAGCTGTGCACATAGGAGACAAAGATGACACCTAAACATAAACATAAACCATAAACATGGTCCCTCCCAAAGTCAAATCAATCCTCTTTCTTTCTCCCTTCTGTCTTTCTACAGCTTGCTCTAAGTAACCTGTTCCCACAGTTTGTAGGAGTCTCAAGATTGTTCCAAAACCCAAATTATCTCTAAGACTAACTGCGACCCCTGTAAAATTGAAAAATAAATTATGTAGCTCTAGTATATTCCAAAATACACATTTTTATTCCAAAAGGAGGAATAGGAACAGAGAAGAAAGAGTGAGCCAAAGCAAGACCAAAGACCAGCAGAGCAAACAAACACCCTGCAGCGCCCTTTCCGCCATCTGGGCTTCAGCTTCCAAGGGCTTAGAGGCTCTCCTCTTCCAGCTTTGCTCCCGCAGCATGCACATTTCTCGGGCTGGTTCGCTGCCTGTTTGCAAATTCGCTTGGTGGACATCGCATGGCTCTGGAATCTCCAACATCTTGGGAGCTCCGTGTCAATTCGTGTTTCACGGTATCGCACAAGGTCCTCTCAGGGTCACCTTGATCTCTCTCTGTCTTTCTTGACCCGTCAAGTAAATCTGTTAGGGAAAAAAATACTGGTCTTAAGGAGAGAAATAAATTTAGCAGACAGCTATTTGGAAATACTCCTTGGCTAATCATGTCATCATTGTTGCGGAAGAAGCCTGGATGTCTGGAGCCAGCAGGTATGTCCCTTGGGGACTTTAGTTTTACATGTGGAAAGCTTAATTCAATATGTAATCTTTTTCTCAGAGACTGTAAGATATTAATTTCAAAATACAAAATTATAAACTACAGAGAAACTGTATTTATATGGGGAATGCCGAGGTAAGCCTTTCTGGGGTGTGTGTGGAGGCGTAGGGGATGGCGAGTGAAGGTCAGCGCGTGCGTCCTGACCCACTGCACACATTGCTGATCCGCTAGGGACGCCTAGCACACTAGTGAAGTCTCAAAACAGATCCGAGGCTAGGATGGGGACTGCTTCCCCTTCTTTAGGGAAGTCTCCTAAGGCTGCCTTGCCCCCCAAGTCTCCCATATTTCCTTCCAGTCCCACCAACCTGATTGGTTGATACTGGTGCTTGAGGCTGGCATGGGATGATCTGATTGGCCCTTCAGTCCTTTAAAGGCTCTTACACCGGACAATAAAGTTAGGTCTGCACCCTTGGGTCTCGGGATTCTGCGTCGCTTCATCACCACTCACCCCCTTTCCTCGGCTCCTGATCCCCACGGCTTTTATATAGGCAGCATAGCACACCTGAAAACCCCCTTTTAAATATTAAATAGTAGTCTAATGGAATATTGTCTGCATATCTGATGCGACTCTGGTGATGGCTGTGAGTCACCACTGCGAGAATGTGTGTTTTCTTTCTCGGGAACAGCGTTTAGATAACATCAGCACTGCTACGAACATGAGCGTTTGTTCTCATTTCCCAACAACTTGTCTTTCTTGCTGCAGAGAACCAGAGCATGCAGCAAAGATTAAATGCCTCCTTTTTCTTCTAGGTCTTCAAAGAATCAGCCGGTTTCCATTTCTTATTCAAGGTTATCAGAAGCAGACTTAATTGCCTGTCATTCACATTGGGAAATGTTTCAAAACTGGCCTTCTATTTAAAATGATTTCAAGTTCATATTATTTACATCTCTACATTCATTTGAAAATGAATGCACCATATAGAGAATAAATTCATGGATTTGAAAAACATCTTGCCAGTATTTAGGAAATTAAAGTTCTAGTATGCCAAGTTTCCTTTATTCTGTTTTAATAATGATTATTCTTTCTATTTGTCTTTGAAAAAAGTCCCACCTAACTGTAGGAATAGTCTTCTTTTGGTAAAAAACCATTCTACTAAAGACATATGCACTTCACTCAGAAATAAATTTTTCTTGAGGAATAACAAATCAGACTCCAAAGAAAGAATTTTTTCTAATAGTGGTTTATGATGTTCTTTCCACAAGACTGCCAAGTCTCTGTCCTCTCCTCGCACGTACTGCATACTGCCGGTAGAGGGCAGCATTGGGTCTGTAGCGCTGTAAACCAAATGGCTGCTGCTCCCAGGCTGCCATACTCCTGTCGGCTAGAACCACACTTCCCAGGTACTGTTAGCCGTTAGCCGGGTAACATTCTGACAGGCAACATAGCTAGTCACGTGCATGAGAAAGTGCCTCTTTACATCGCACCCATTGCAGTTTCTAAGATAACTGGCCGCTCATCCTTGTTAACTAAAAAAGAGATGTTGAATTAAGAGCTGTAATGAAGAGGGCAAAGTATATTACTCTGATATGACTGAAGAGCCTAGAGCTGAACAGACACAGATTAGACTCAGGCGATTGAAGCTAAATCCAAATGCGTTGTTGTGCCAGGATCCTGACAAAGTAAGTATAGGAGGTTTCTGGGGTGTGCACAGTGCCTGAAGAGCAGTGTGTAGACAAATAAACACAGCAGGAAAACATTCTTCCTCCTTACTAAGGTTAGACTCCTGCTTCCTTTGTGCCGGCTTGCGTGTAAAACTATCAGAGAGAACACTTAAAATGTCTGCTGAAGGTGACTCGGCAAATAAGGGCCCATAATCTTCCAGCTCCCCAGATCACTCCCTATCTCTGTATCTCTCATCCCCCTGAGCCATGTGTGGCAGCCAAAGGCCCTGGCCTCCGCCACTCACCAGCTGCAAGGCCACAGATTGTCAGGGAACTAATTTATTTAACAGTGAAATGAGGGCTATGAAATGTGCTTCCCATCTATGACAATAAAATTAGGTTGCGATTATAGGACTAGGTGCCAAGAAGGGCACTCAATGTACATTTTATGACTTCCAACTTCTTTGCAACACCATAGCAAGACTCTAACACTGCCAAAGGATGGCGACCTTAGGTGGAATCCTGCAAACAAGGGAATCAAAGTCTAAACATCAGTGCTTTCTTGTTGCTGCTTTCACACACTGGCCCGATCTTCAGCAAGTAAAAAGTATGACAGTAGATGTATTTCGTGTGGCTAGCATGTGCCCCCTGCTCTCAGGCCTGTTCACATGTTTTACACGTGTGCCTTATTTTCACTCTCCTGTTTCTTTGTTCCATGTGCAAATAGGAAAGAATAAAAGCAGAATTTTCCATCTTCCCTAAAACCCTTTCATTCTGGCATAATTACAACATTTGGATACTTGGAGTACCGGTAATAATGCTGAGATTGTCAAGGCATTAAAGACTTATATTGGTAAATGTTTGTCACAGGAATACACCCACAGCTAAATGAAAATCTTTCATTTTAACGTGTCTTGCAGCTTCTGTAAGTTTTGTATATCAGAATATTAGGATGAGACTTTAATTTTCTTAAAAGAAGTAAATCATTGGCAACTAGGAATTGTTTACAAATTCAGTGACTTTTACTCCTCTGGTTTTTCTGCTGATAGCTGTGCATTTCCACATCTGCTTCACACATCTCTAGGATGCATCCTCCATGTTCCTGTGGGGTGGCTGAGGCTGAGTGGGGAGTTAGCGCCTGTGATTCCAGGCAGCTGAATTGCCCAGTGCTTTCGCTCCCTGGGTCCTTGTATTTGTGGATGTGTGGAAGATGAACGTGTCCTCCATCCTAACTTCTGGCTTGGGTTCCTACATCTGCTCTCCAAAGGAGTTTATTTGAAATGAACTCTTGGGAACACAAAGTCCCAGTGTGCTCTATGTTCTGATCGCTGATGCTACTTATATACACGGCATTTATCCATTAAAAATAATTACATTCTCTTTGTAAGAAAAGAGTTCTCTATCTTGTTACGTTGCTATTCTTGACTCCCTAAGAAGTTTTTATTATTATTATTTATTGATTCAATTTATATCTGGATCACAGGCTTCTCCCTCCTCTCCTCCCAGTCCCACCCTCTCTCCCATATCCCCTCTCCCTTATTCCTCAGAAAAGGAGGACCCCCCTACCCAGACACCCCAGCTCCTCTACTCACATGAGGACTGGATTCATCTTCCTCCCCTGTGGCCTGGTAGAGCAGTCCCATCAGGTGGAAGTGATCAAAAAAGAGGCAACATAGTCCATGTCAGAGATATCCCCACTCCCCTAACTACTGGGCCTGCATGAGGCCCAAGATGTCTATCGGGGCTTTTGCTTGAAGATGTAAGGTTACATTATATGATGAGTGTTTTAAGCCTCTCTCAGTATTCTTGCTCTTCCCAGAAGAGCCCTTAAGGTGGAATTGTTATGTAAATTGGCTCTCATCTGGTGCTTAGAATGAGCACTGCATTAGAAGTCAGAAGGTTTGGACAAAGGCACAAATTCTGCCTCAGTGCAACAAAGGCACAGAAGAGATGGTAAACATGGTGAGAGAAAAGATGGTCATAGCCTCTTGCTGTGAATAAAGTTGACAGGAAGTGTTGAACTAAAGGTGGGCTGAGTTTGTGAGGTTGAAATAATTAGTGATGTCAGGATGATTGTTTTTCCCTCCTGAACAATGGCTCAAAATTGAGTTTAGGTTTACCAAAATGAAGAAAGAAAGACTATGGCAGGAATGACACAGAAGTTTGCTCTTAAATCTGTTAGTTCTGAGGTGCTTATTAGACCCTCTTATGGAAATGGCATGCTGGGTATAAAAGACGGGAGACTGGAGAAAGGATAGGACATGGCACATATAAAAAGGATTCAAAAGCCAATGGAGAGGCCAGAGAAAGGGCTCAGGTTTGAGGGCACAGGAGTCCAGAGCTGAGCTCATGAGCAGAAAGAGGAGAGAGGAGAGAGGTGACTCTCATGGGTTCTCATCTAAGCTCTACCTGAAGCCTGTGCTGATCATACCCACGCACATATGCTCATAAGAACATACACAAACAAATAAATGTAAAAGTTAAAAATTTAAGCCAAGAAGAGAAAAAAACGTATGTTAATGAGAGCAAGCTTTAGGAATTGAAAGCTGTGACCCACTTCCTGCTCCCTCTCTATTTTGTGCTTCCTGTTTGGAGGTGTGGTTTCTCAGCTTCCTCATACATCTCACCTTGCATCTGCTCTGCCATGATGGACTCGCACCCCTCCAAAACCATAATCCAAAATGATCTTTCTCTTCCAAACTTGCATTTGGTCATGATGTTCTACCACAACAACAGAAAAATGATGAACACAGGGAAATATAAAGATTTAAATTTGTTAAGATAATAAATATAATTGCAGTACTTTATAGAGGAACTAATAATATAGAAGACCCTATTCATAGTAACATCTTACTGCTATTTTAACACAACATTCAATACTATAAAAATCATTAAAGAACAAACATTCATTATACTAAGGATTACAAAAATGTTTTGTACCGAAATCTATAAAACTGATTAAGGAAATCAAAGAATATACAAACAAATGGAAAATCACTTTGCACTATTGAAATGGAAGAAATAACCTTAAAATGCCAATAGTGTAATTTTATTCTTTCTATGACTAGATGCCTGAAAACATTAAAAAGAAGGCAGATCTCTGAGTCTAGAGGTTTCAATACAATCCTGAATATCATCCCAAAAACATTTTTATAGAAATAGAAAATATTGTAAAATTCTACATATGGAACCACAAAGGGTCATGAATAATGGGACCAAAAATAAATATGATCATAAACAGTCAAACGCTCATTGACATGTGCTAGGAATATGCAATGGGGAAAGGAGAGTCTCTTGAGTAAGCAGAAATGGAAATGGAATATCTGCACACAGAAGAATGAAATTAGACTATTGCTTATATCACACATGAAAATCAACCCGAGGTGAATTAAACCCAGCCATAGACCAGTGACTGTGAAATTCCTAGAAGGGGGCGCGGGTGTTAAGACTTGTGACACCGGCTTGAGTAATGATTTAGTGAGTGTGAAACTGAAGGCACATGCACTAAAATGAAAACAAAGGGACAAGTGAGAGGGCTGAAAACGGAAGAACTGTAGAGTAAAAACAAGAAAGCCAAGATGGTAAAAGGCTGCGGTGCACAGACTTCTCGCTCACCCTCAACAAATCCTGGAGAGGGCTGGCTGTGCTGCAGACGCCATCTCTTCTCCAGCTGCTCCATCTACAGAGCCACTGACACCTTCAGAAACGGTTGTTTAGGAGAGCAGGGTAGGAGAACTCTGATGACAGCAATGGAGGATAAGACAGACAGCAAATGTGCTAGATTCTACTTTGTATTATAAGTTTATATTTCTTTACCACTGTTTAAAATGGTTAGACATAAGAAAACACACCGTCGGTTATTTTTACAAAGCATTTACTTTTGTTTCCTGGAGAAACTGTTGTCATCAAATCAATACTATGTCTCTGAGACTGATCTACCTGAGAATGCCTGACAAGGCCTCCGAAATACAGCTGAGGTTGTCACCTTTTAGAGAAAATACGTCCAAAGGTGTTCAGAAGGCTGATTGTTTTCAAGCTATAGCTATCTGGAAGTAGAAAATGTTCCTAAGTCCTAAAACAGACTTTTGTGAACACATCCAGGCTTAGTCAGCACCCCATCAGCAGATATAGACCCCAGCTACGTGCTGTGCATTTTGCAGCCTACTAAATTGGTATTAGTTTTCACGTTGCAATCAGTAACATAAACTGTGTTGAATGAGCATCTGAGCAAACACAACTTTTTTCTCCTCCTTAATTCCACACTAGAAGCTGAAAATACAGAACAAATGCACGAAAAGTTAAAGTGTCAGTAGAGATCTGATTCAAAATGATAGAAGAAGCAAGAATTCCTTTTCTCGGTGGTAAGTCGTTCAGGACCATGTGATTAAGCGACTGTGTGGCGGACTTAGGCAACTACCACGAAAGAACCGGGATGTTCTGTCTGGAGTTTTGAATTAAATATTCAGCAGAAGCACTAACTACGTGGCACTGGAGTAGGTATGAGACTCAGCTTTTACTGAATTTTGTGGTTTTGACGTATTAGTAAAGAAAAAATGAAATGATGCTATGGAAGAGCTTTTCCACTCTTCATCACTACATCAGAATAAAGTATCATGATGTGAGGAAACATTTTCACTTCCACGTTCAACAGCAGCAAATAACGAATTTTCTGTCTTTTCCTAAGCATTAAATACTGACAGCCATGAACTCTAACTGCAATATACAAAATATTTGTGCAGCTTTTAAAAGTGTTCCACATTCTCGATCTACAAATCTTTAGAAATGAGACACATTCAAAGACTAAAAATTAAAATAGCCCATGTCTTAGATAGACTTTTGCTTCTAAGTGTGTGTGTGTGTGTGTGTGTGTGTTGTAATTTCCCATCTCATAACTAATGTGCTGTTCTGGTTTGCTTTCTGCTGCTGTAATAAAAGGTTCTGACCAAAAGCAAAAGCAATCTGGGGAGAAAGGGGTTTGTTTCACTTTATTCTAGATGATACTCTATCACTAAGGGACTTCAAGTCAGGAACTCAAGGCAAGAACATGAAGCAGAAGCCATGGAGGAACGCTGCTTACTGCCTTGACCCCAGCCATGGTCAATAGTCTTTCACGGCACCCCAGGCCTATCTGCCTACAGATGCCACTGCACTCTCGGTGGGCTGAGCCTTCCTCATGGATTAGCAATTAACACCATTCTCTCAAGTCACACATGCAGACCAATGTGAAGGAGGCAGCTCCTCAGCTGCCGCTGCCTCTTCTCAGGTGCGTCAGGTTGACAATCAAGATAAATCAGCACCTGTGGTAACATAAAACTTTACTAATTTAAACCATTTCTGGTGATAGATGATATACTATACTGATAAGAGTATTTTATTTGTTGCAAAGATAAAATTAGTGAAGGCAATAAAATTATATACTAATAGGGTTAGATCTTGAGATCAGGGGAAAGTGGGGTGAAGGTAGAAGGAAGGGGGAAAGATTGCTGTATGTCTACATTTGGATATGGGTGTAAAAATTGGTGTCACTCCTATCCACTGGATTTTTTGAAACAGGCATTGTCGCTACTTGCTAACCATTTGGATTTTCTCAGCACTTAGTTCACCCCTATGGACACACCGACCTCAGCTCTTGAATGATGTTGACAATATTTACTTACTTAATATCTCCGAGGCTTCTAAGAATTAATGAAATATAACCCAGAACAATTTAATTTCAAGTTCGGGCCCAAATGATAAAATCCAGCTGTGAGAGGCTTTTACAGAAGTCCCTCATGTGACCGCACTGGGATGACTACCATGAAGTCTTCCTCATCCTTCCTACTGTACATGGAATGTTAGGATCATAAATCCAAGTGACAGAATTACAGCATTTTAAGATCATCTCAAGATTACCCTCCTTCTCCAGAGGAAGACCACAAGGACAGAATCAAAGCAACTGGCTTACAAGACAACTAAGTGATGGACCATGATTAATAGACTGGCTAAACTCCCAAGCTATTCATCTTTCCGCAGTCTGCGCTATCTCTGAGAACGTCTAGTCTAAGGTTGTTCACTGACAGGGCTTCCTGTCACCAGCTGGCATCTTTTCCTGAGGACGTCGTGTCCCCAGAGCAAAACAGAAGCTTTCACAACACTGCAGTTGTGTCTTCTGTCTGGCAATGGCTTTTGCTGCAGATAATACTGCTTGCTTTCCAGTCACCTTTGGTAACAGAGAGATCAGTGGGACAGTCCTTATTATCTGGGGCTTGTGGAGAATCAAAACTTAAGATCTTTAAAAGAAACCTTCCTTTTGAAGAGAATTTCCTCCAGGATAAAGGAAGCAGCCAATGGTGGCACTGGGAAATTTCTAAGGTCCTGTTGAAGAGACTATAGATTTTAAATAGCCACCATTGCTACCAGTGTGTGAGGATCAAACAAAAGATTCCAAGGTGAGGTGAGGCAGCTGAGACCTGAACATAGCGCCTCATTTGAAGGACATTTCCTCTCAAACTCAAACTGACGGTCTGTTCTGAGACAAGCATCTGAAGCGAATAAAATGACTGCAAACAGAGAACAGTGTTCTTCCACTCTGGCTGTTTGTTCTACAAGCTGCAAATATTTTTGTTCATCACTCTGCTGTCATGGAGATCGTAGCCAACAGCAGTGACAGTGTTGTTGGGGGCCGTCTGGGTTCCCTTCCATTTGCAGATATATAGGAACATAGGGCTAGTCGTGGATAGATTTCTGTGAGTCCTAGGAGACGAAAGGCCCAGAGTCTATATCATGCCAATTGCAAATGTGCAAGAAACCAAGCGTATTGCCCAAACAGAGATTGTACAGAGGCTGGAGGAAGGCATAGCTACACCTCAGGGCAGGCTAATGTTTTTCAAGAGTCACAGCCGCGTACCGGTGCAGGATTAGAGACGGTGGCCGTACAGCAAGGCGGAGCGGCACGGGTGCACCCCGAGGCTTGGAAATAGAAACCGGCATCCTAGCCCCCTTCCCCATATCCCAAACTGCGGGGAGTGAGTGAGTGAGTGAGAATTGGAGAAAGAAAAAGCATTTTCACTTGCCGGCTTCGGTAAAACTCAAGCCCCGGTGATCAAGGGGGCAGTGCTCCTTCTGGGATTAAGCGGCAGACACAGGCTGAAGGAAAGAGCCATTCAGTTTGACACAAACTAATAATTTAAATGTTTATGTTTCATTGTATCTTATTCCTTTCAGCATCTGGTACAGATAAGTGTCTGTGAAATACATTGAATTTGATTTACTGTATATTTATTTTAAAGGAGAGGTTAGCCTAAATTGAGCACTCTATATACCAGGATAAAATGATAAATTCATAGACAAAACTGAGAGCAACTTAAAAAAAAAATCTTGAGACAAAGTGAGTCACTGCATCTTGTGGATATGATGGAAACGTGTGCGAGTGTGTGTGTGTGTGTGTGTACGCATGTGTGTGCGTGTGTCAGTGTGTGTGTGCATGTGTGGAACATGATTCACAAAGGGGTTGAGCAGCAACAGAGTCTTCCACAAATGACAGCTGTTTTTACTATGAAATGCTTTTTCCTGCACTTACTAGAAAATACTGACATTAGTTTATTCTGATCTCAGGTAAACAGTACAGGGTACAGCGAGCTCTTTCCTTTAGTGAAGAGCTGTATCTACCTGTATCTACCTCATCCTTAGACCTTTATATGCCCTGGGTGTCACATAAGGAAAATGTGCACATCACACAACCACAGAATCTTCTTATCACAAGTGTAATTGAGATTCTGTTTCAGAGTTCTTAGTCTCAGTCCCCACCTTCCGGTTCCCATCATTTCTCAACAGCGTCATCAAATTACAGATCCATCAGAGCCCTTGTGGTACAGTCACTTTCCAGATGCCCAAAACCTCTGACACTGAAACCTTTGTCAGTGGCCTTTGGAGAATGTGTCCAATTCAAAGTACAACGCTTACTCTGGAACCCAGCCATTCTTGGTCTCTCGCATATAGCAACTTGTGACGTATCTCTTTGCTCTTGCTCAAGCTGCCTCCCTCAGAACTCCAGGTGAGGAGCTCCTGGGTTTTCATTATTGAGTTGGCGAGCCATGTGAGTTCTTCTCTTCTGTTCCACCCTCTGCACATCCTCACCTCAGTGCAGGGAAATTGTTTTATGTGCTTTTTCTCTCTAACTAGATTGTCAAGAACCTCTTTGCATAAACCAGTATCTGACATTTTTCTAATCCAGGTTCTTCACCTAATAACAAATAAAATATTATTGATTATAAGAGAGTAAAAATTAGCAACTAGCAGGCATACATAAATCCCTTTCAGTATGCCTCATATTGTTCTAAGAATTTTCCATGTTGTACTCACTTAAACTTGATAGTATTCTGGTAGGTAGCTGCTCTTATGACTTTGACTCAAGGAAGGAGAGCTTGTGATTCTAGGCTTGTATAACTGGCCTATCTTCACCTCATTCTGGCAAATGCCAGGGTTTCACCAGCTTAAATGCTACCTGCTTGTTTGCAAATTTACCTGTTTAAGTGACTGGGCTCTAAATTCATAAATCTCAATATCCTGAGGTAAACAGAGACTGTATAGAAGTGGATTAATCAGTTGCTGCTTTGTTTTCGCAGTGCTGAGCCATTTATCACCAGGGATGGTAGACTCAGTCTTGCACTAGTTACTCATACTCAGTTTCACCAGCAATCAGGTCGCTGGGTTCCATTATGACTTTCTGAAATGCTATGTCTGAATGTTAAATTCCTACTTAGAGAAACAGAAATAAACAGTAGAAAGGCAAATTGCTAGGATGGAAAACTTTGAGTTAATTTGACCCTTGCCTCAACAGAGTCCCAGTTGAAAATAGTAAGCCAACCAGAAAATGATAGCCCTCTTGGCATCTGAAAGTAGTTAAAAGAAAAGGGGTGAAGCAATCAGAAGCTAAAACCCGGAGGTGATGTGCAGGCATGATGCACAGCTCATCTTCACCTAGCTCAGCAGCTTCGTGAGCCCAGATCCCTCCATTCCACCCCGGGTGTACTTCATGCAAACCCACACCATTTCAGATTCCTTCTTAAGGACTTCAGGGCTTCTCTGTGAATCTATTTTAAGATTTTTTTAAATACTGAAATAAAGACAAAAAACAAGTTTGCCAGAAATATTTTACTACCGTGCACGAAGATTTTTACAAAGGCTAAAGAGACTCTCTAATGCTTTGTAAATCAAGATTCTCAGATACAGCTCAATTACTTATTAAATAAAATCATGGCCTGGGAAGAAAAGTGGCTCCATGAAATGCTGGTACATCACCATCGGCAAAATCAAGACTTTCACTCGCCGAGTAGACCATGTTTGTATTTCCAAAGGAAACCCCTTAGAGGCCTTAGATTTCTTTCTAGTAGAACACATTTGAGTAATAGGAAGACACTGCAGCTTTCAGAAGAATTTGTTATTCTGAGGAATGATGAAGAGCTAGTTTGACTTGAGCCTCCAAAGGCCATGTCTGTCTGAAACCCCAAGGTGAAACTAGCTAGCAGAGATGCCATTGAATGGAGGTGCTGGCAGATGGCTTTGCTTACTCTTCCTGTGTCTGGGACTAAACACCTGCCAGAAACAGCCAAACAGAGGAGATTTTGTTCTGTTTCTGAGGGATTCCAGTCAATCACAGTGCACAACTGATATACACTGACTGATATACCATCCTTACTACCAAGCCATAGCCATAATGCCGTAAATCTCCATGGAAACCTTTTGTCCTTCCCTCCTGCTTCTCAGTACCACTGCCCATGGCCAATCAAATGCTGCTCTGTTTGCAGTTGCCACGGGGCTCACTTGCACTGTTCTTTCCTTTCCGCTTTAATTGAGACTTTCATGCACAAAGGTAATGCATTTTGACCACATTCACACACTTCCCTTTTCCTCCAGTTCTTCCCTTATCTTTCCTGTGCTTTTCCATTCCGACTACTGTGTGGCCTTTATTTTTTAACTCAGTGATTCCACTTAGTGCCAGGACTGTCTGTGCATAGAGGTAAGACTGTCTCCAGACATGGGTAGCCTCTCAGCAGTCACATGACCTTCACTAGGCGTGGAACTTTATAAACCCCTCACTAACCACACGGGGATTTGGGGTGGGTTTGGGCTTGTGCAGGTCTTATGCAGGTAGTGCTGTGAATTTCTGGCTCTGTAATGGCCAGCAACACTCTTTCACTCTCTCTGGCTCTTATAAACCTCTGAGCCTTCTCTCTCTCACACACACACAGTGACCCCTGACCTTTTGCAGGTGGGTTATAGATGTTGCCCATGTCTTGTTCTCTGCACCTCGGCCAGTTGCCCTAAAGCTTCTTTAAAACAGTGAAAGGTAAGGGGGTGGAGGGTGTAGCACCAGCCCCTCCCCAGTCTCAGACCTGGCTCACACATCCTGGATGCCTCAGCAGCATTTGATGTCTAGGTTCCACAGGACCTGCTTGGTAGGACTGCTGTAACAGTGCTAACTGTGGCTAAACAACAGAACTACACGACTTCACAGTGAATGGAGGCTGAGGGTCTGAAAGCCACATGTCAGCAGGCTTGGTCCCCTGAGGGCTGTCAGGCAAATCCACTCCATATCTCTCCCCTGGAATCTGGGGGCTTGCTAGAAATCCAGCACTCTCTGGCTCCTGCTCAGTCTCTCGCCCTCTGTTCCCATCTTCACATGCAGTATTTCCACTTTTAAGAGAATATCAAGTCATTGGGTTATGGGTAGATCCTAACTGTTCACAGGTTCAACAGGACTGCTTCCAAATAGCTTCACTTTCTGGGTTTCTAGGAGTTAGGACGCCACTGAGCATCGAGGAACATTAACGCTCTTTAACCCTTCCACCTTCTTCTTGTCCACATGTGCTGTTTGCTTTACCTCCACCAACACATCTCACTCATCTCTTTCATCTATAATAGATCTTTTTTTAGCTTCCTTATGTATTTTCTCTGGCTTTAATAGTTTGCATTCTTAATGTAATCTTAAGCAATGTAACAGATGCATATCACTGAGTCAAATGTTTTTATCTGTGAAATAGTTCAAATAAGAACTCTTCAACATTTTTTGGTCCAACCAAATATATGAAAATCCTGTCACTGAATTGCAATTGCTCAGTACATCTCTTCATCATCACGTACAGTGACTTGGTTCTCAGATTGGAAGTGGCATTCATGAGACAAAGAAAAATATCAGGAGATTTCCTGTCCATGAAGTCATGTAAGACGATGATATTTATTGTATAAATGAGAAGGGGACAATATTGAAAGAAACTTCCAGAAGGAAAGGTTTGGGTTTTTGGTTTGTTTTTGTTTTTGTTTTTTTTTTTTTTTTGTTTTTTTCACTCAAAGGCCAGTGGGCGATGGGGGATGGAAGTGTTCAGATGAGGATTTCTCTGTGTATCCCAGGATGGACTAGAACTGGCTATGTAGACCAGGCTATCCTTGAATTTGAAGATATCTGACTCTTTCTGCCTCCTGAGTGCTGAGAATAAAGGTGTGTGTCACCACACCTGGCAGGAAAATTTTTTTAATTAATTTATTTATTCTCTTTGTGTCCCAATCATAGCCTCCTCCCTCCTCTGTTCACATTCTCACCCTCCTTCCCTCTTCCCCCCTCTCCCTCCCCTATTCCTCAGATAAGGGGAGTGCCTATCCACCCACCTCAGCTCATCAAGTTACATCAGGACTGATCTCCCCCTCTTTCCCTGTGGCCAGGTGAGGCAGCCCCACCTCAGGGTAACAGAGTCCATGTTAGAGTCAGTCCCGGTTCCTCTTACTAGGGAACCCACATGAAGCCTGAGCTTCCCATCTGCTACATCTGTGTAGGCGTCTTAGGTCCTTTTCCTCCAGTTCTTTTCTTATCCAGTCCAGTCCATGCATGCTCCTTGGTTGGTGCTTCAGTCTCCACAAGCCCCTCTGGGCCCTGGTTAGTTGGCTGTGTTTATCTTCTTGTGGCTCTCCTGGCCCTCCAGGTCCTTCCATCCCGCCTCCCACTTTACCACAAGGCTCCCTAGACTTCGCCCAATGTTTGGCTGTGAGTCTCAGCATCTGTCTCTATCTGCTGCTGGAGGGAGCCTCTCAGAAGACAGCTATGCTAAGCTCCTGACTTGTTCCCTCTCTTCAACCACTTCTGCTGTCTATTCTAATTCCCCTTCCAAGTAAAATTTAAGCATCCTCCCTTCGGACCTCCTTGTTATTTATCTTTTTTGGATCTGTGAATTGCAGTATATCTATTCTGTACTAACTCTATGGGTAAACCAGCTTATATGTGAGTACATATGTGTCTTTCTGAGTCTGGGTTACCTGACTCATGATCAGTTTTTTTGTAAATATTAAACAACATATTTTCTGTGGGTGTCAATGTTAGCAATCTATTATCATTTTATTGGACTTGATCTTTAATACTGTAAAAACTGTGACAAGTCATGAAATCTCTGCAACACATGGAACGGAAATCTCAGTAAAGATAAAAGGCTACAAGTAAAGTAGAAATTATATGACTCACAGTATTCTCTAACTCCTGGGTATTCAGAAATCCATACCACAGAGGTTGAAATCATATCTACAGAGGGCTCATTTTGTCCTCAAAAGTCATAAAAGACACAAATATTTTCCCTTTTCTTATACACCTATCTGTATCTCTTTTTTCTTCTTTGAAATTTGTCTTATATATCCTCCCTTATTTCCCTAGATTCCTAAATATATCAATTAGTAGCTGGCTTATTAATGCCTCAGGTTTAAACCAGTTGTCAGCAATGTGACCACATCAGAACCCACCATGACTGAAAAGCTCCATGGAGGTGCTGGAATTTTCAATTAGGCACATCTGGGACGATGTTCTGACAGCCAAATTTCAAACATCTTTAGGTGATCTTGATACCCAGCCAGACTGGAAACCCCTCATGAATGCCTTATCAGCTAATTCAATAACTTACAATCATCTTTAAAGGTGTTCCCTTAATCCACAAGCTGCCAGGCTTCTCTCAAGCTATGCTTTCCAGACAAGGGTCTCCAAAATTGTTTCTCACAGTCCTAATGTTAATACACATTTAGTCATAGCCCACCAAAGTGAGATTTGGGTTATTGCAAGTTACGTGGGAGTAATGCTCTGATAATAAAAATTAGCATCAGAAAGCATAGACAAGGAGGAATTTTAAAGGATCAGATAAATACATTTAATTTTGGATGAGAAGTGGGAATCTTTGAATTGTTATTACTGTTTATCAAAGGAAAATAAAGTTCAGCACCCTGTGACATTATGCATAGGATCATAATGCCTCTGCCTCTTTGTCAGTTGTACATGGTGTTTGCATTTTCACATCAATCATATTTATCCTCAAAAGCCCTGTGAGATGTGCTTATTAATATCCATAACCCCTCATAAGTTAGGACACTGACTTCCTTTTACCACATCATGTGTGTTTGTATGACGGAACCACTACCTCACAGTTGACTATTTCAATGCTTTCCTTATATAGGTCATGTGACTACATGCACATTTTCCTCCTCTCTGAGGCAGAAGATAATGAAGATCTGACATTTGCTATTTTGGAGGTAAATACAGCTGCACGATGGAGTCACGTATGTTACCGGGTACAGTAAGAATAGAACTAAAGCTTTTTTTTATTCTGTATAATGTCGATACTATTGAGACACTTGAATTCCCCTAGATGATATCCCCTTGTGTCTGTGTTTGGCAACATCCGGTCATATATAGCGCCATTTTCTTTATGTTTTTGTTTTTGTTTGTTTGTCTGTTTGTTTTTCCTCTTTCTTTTTGATGCTTTACAGTACACAGGACAACTCCTACTACAAAAAGCTTTCTGGGCTTCAACTGCCAGTGGTGCCAATGTTGAAAATCCCTGTGAGAGTACTCCCAAAAGGCACAGTGACGAAGCATTTTGGAATCTACACAGCCCCTTAAATGCGTGCGCATGCATGCAAATACTGCACATACGTGCAAATATTGCACATACGTGAGAATATTGCACACCCTTTCCCAGTGTTCACCAATGTGAAGGAAGGCACAGCCATCCGGTGAGGGGTGGAAACCTCAAATCTTCAGGGAGGAAAGAAATAGGTCCTGAGGACTTTGCAGATATAAGCCCTCACTCCAGGGGCTGTCAGTCACTCTAAGGCACATTCTGGGAGTCCTGATATTAAGCTGAAAGCCAGAAGGCTCATCTTGCAGTCTATGGATTCTAATATGTCAGTGGCCTGTGGGATATTAAAGTCATTCATAACCCAATAAGGCAGTATTTGTACATTTTTAATTGACGAGGAGATTCATAATAATCTCACTCCACAAGACATTTTTAATTAAAAAAAAATTATAGTGCTAGTCTCAAAGTGGACTTGGTGGGCTGTTTTATTTCATCCAGCCCTTTTGAGAGAGATTAGGGGATTTGCTTCATAAAGTATATCAGACAGTCATTAAGAGCTCCCCTGGAGGGTTGGAGTGCTTTATCTTGTAAGGATGAAAATGATTACTCCATTAAAGCCTTGATACTTGGCTTTCAGAATTTAGGAGTCAGAGGGGAATTTCTGAAGCAGGCCGCTTGTCTGCAGGTACCTTGGTGGTCTCTTTCTCCTCTTCCTTCTGATCAAGTTCTTATTGCTCAAAAAAAAAAAAAATCTTATTGCTTACTCTTTTCCTACCAAAAATACCTCAACTGGATGGAAAGGATGTAAACTCAAGTAATGTATGTATTTTCAGCATACACTGCTCAAAATCAAAAGACCAAGCATAGAATTAAAGTCACTTTTATCTCCCCATTGTTAAGGGCTTAAGCTTTAAGGGGAATATGAGGGCCATTTAGGAACCATGTGGTTCCTTCTTGGGGGCTGGCTATTTAAAACAGATCCTGCCAAACAGTATATAAGTGTATTGACTGTGGAAAGGTGTTTCATGTAATTTTTTAATGTGGTGTCTTAGTGTGTCACTTGTACAAATTAACTCCCTTTTTTATTATTAAATTTAGTAATATTAATGTCTGTCTCTGCTGATATCTAGTCAACATCTTACTCAAACTGCACTTTTTTACATTGCTGTCTAATTTTCTTAGACTAGGATATTTGGCCTCTCCTATGCTGTTTAGATTTCACAGTATTGGTTTTTGTTTATACATAAATTTAGTATTTAAAAGATTTGTTGTTTGTATACCCTTAAAAATATTATAATTGCTCACATTTTTTATCACAGTCTAATACAAATTATTTTTAAAAATGAACATGAAATGTTTAAAGAAAGCAGAAGTTAATTCCTATAAACAAAATTATTCAAATGATTAAATAAAGCATTCACATGTCAAGAAGATGTAGAAAAATACAATCGGTGTGTAAGTAAGCTGAGGACAGGCCAAAAGACAAGGGCCATCTCTCCTTCTGAAAAGCTGAACAAAGTTGTCAGCTCCCTGGGAGGCCACTCAGCTCTTACTGGGTTTGAAAAGCAATCCTGCATATGTGCAGGGCAACACTCTAAGAACCTAAGATAATCTCTTCCCTTTCAGGGCACCCGCTACAGCCACTATTTTAAAATGAAATTAAAGAAAGGCCGTAAGTATTTTACAGTGCCCTGGACTGTAAGTCTAATCAATAACGCAAACCAGCATCAATTGGTGTCTTGGTCTTTGTAATTCTTTGACACAGCACATATGAAACATCACTTTAATGATGACTTGACAAAATTCAATTGTATCACTATCCAAAAGAAATGATAATCCTTTTCCACCCTGAGACTTCTTCTGAACATTATAATGCATTTCTTAACATACCTTATATTTATGGAATCTGTTTTTTGCTTTGTTTGTTTTGTCTCTTGTTTTGGGTTTTGTTGTTGCTGTTGTTTGGAGCTACTTACTTCCACCCACAGGACACTCACTTTCTTTGTCCTTTCATGAACAATTGTTATCCCAGAAACAACCTGCCCTGGGAAAGTCACAAGATCATTGTGAATTTTCTGCTGGGGAATTTGTCTTTGTCTTTTCAACTTCATTGATGAATGCTACAAAAAGGTAAACCTCACAATCCTTCTATGTACTTTGAATTGGAATAACAAGAAAATATATTCAATATAGAACCATTCTTGAAATTTACCACACATGCCCATAGCAAGCTATATCATTTGTGCCTCCTAGTACAAAAGAAAAATGAATACAGGACTTCTTGTTCAAAAACCAGAAATGGACACCAGTAAAAATACTTTTTCTACCATTTTTCACATGTCAGGGTGTCTTCTATTCATTTGCTGAGAGTATGAAGATGGTCAGAGGCACGGTGGGGCTCTGTCCAGCTCTCAGTTTATGTGTGCACCCAGCCTACCAGCTGCTAGGTCCCTTTCTCTCCAGGTATCAAATACAATGATATTCCCTGGATGTTGAAAGAAAAGTTCATGATTTTTTTTCCTGTTAGCTTGTTGGCAAATGTGCTGCAAACTGGTAATCCCAACAGACCCATAATCCTTAAGTTAAGACACATTCAGTACCCCACTGAGTAGAGTAGCAGAGAGGCCAGCATGGTGTCCTGAGTGCAGGACCTGCTGTCACCTGGTCAGCTGGACTATTTCTATGTCTACTTCATTGAAAGGTTTGAAGGCAAAGATTGCAAACCTGAGTTATTTGTCAACCCAGGGCTAATAGCTCTAGAAAAATAAGGTAATGAGAAGGAACTGTCTATAGAGTGTCAACCCCTCTACTTGAGGTTTGCTGTGGTTATTCTTTCCAGCCTTGTTTACCTACATGCACTCTAATCCTCTCCATCTGGAGTTTGGAACAGCATACAGAAAGGAGGAAGGGAAAAATGGGAGGAAGTAGAGAAGAAAGGAAGGAAGGAAACAAAGGTATAAAGAAAGAAAAGAAGGAAAGTAGGAAGGAAGGAAAGGGGGAACACAAAAGAGAAAGGTAAGAAAGAGAAAGGATGAAAGAAATGAAGAGATAGGGAGAGAGAGAGAAAGGAGGGGATAGAGATGGGAAGGAGGAATGAGGAAAGATGGGTGAAGGCAAGAGAGAGTAGGGGAAGGGTAAATGAGAAATGTGCCAGGCAAGGAATCATTGCACATCACAGTAGCAGATACTCGCAAGATACTGAGTTCAGTCTCCGGTACACATGACAGAAGAGGGGGGTGGGTAGAAGTGTCATCAAACACCGAGCAGTTCTTAATTTTGTAATAATATTTTAATTGAACAATAATATGTTTGAATTGTCACAGCCACTCTCTAAACTAATTATGGATGTTATAGATTTGTTATTAATTTATAATATAAATCTTACGTTGTTACATATTTCTTATAATAATTCTGTGATGTTTTTTCTGCTTCCTATGGTTAACCACAAGGAATGGTTTGAGAAAGATACAGATTACTCTAGTCCATGGAAATAACTTATGTTTTATCACTATTTTAGATCAATGGTTTTCAAACACAATTAATAACTCTGGAGGATCCTACTAAAATGTGCCCCCAGGGAGCTTGCTCCCTTGTACCTACCTGGCACTCCAAGGTTCTTGATTCCTTTAAATTAATTTCCTTCTCCCATTCTTTATTTGTGCATGCTTCACTTAGCTCTTGGCATTCACACCCACAATTATATTCTGCATGCTGCTTGTAATTATCTCACTGCTGTCAGAGCCTGCATGGCTTCCCACACTTCAGATCTGCACAGCATATCTGAGATCATAATTACAGTCTTGAGCTTAAGTTCAACAATTTAAAATAAAATTTAAAGCAATGAATTGTCTACAAACAGAGCTGCTAAAATGTACCCAATGTAAGTGCCCATTTGTCTTGGTCCTCTTTCAGAATTGAGTGAATACCTTTTTTTGTTTGTTTGTTTGCTTGCTTGCTTTGTTTGTTTGTTTTGTTGGCTTGTTTTTCTTTTTCTAACAGCACACACACACACATACTCACCATGCACTTTTTTATACTAATGTAGGGATTGTAATTATCCCCTAAAGTCTTTTCTCATTTCATGTGAGGGCTACTGGCTAGTACTAGAATTACTGGTCTAAAGAAGATGAAATCCTGCATGATTCATGATAACCTGAAACATCTTAAACAGTTACACACTGGATTCTGTATTTACCATCATCAAGCTACAGGAGTTCTAGAAAACACCCACACTTCTCTTCTGCATCTCTTCTTAATGTTCAATGTGTCTTCTACCTGTTAGTCCTCGCTTCAGGGAAACAGCTTCCCCATCACCATTCCTGAAAGCACAATCAATTATCTCCATAACCCAAAATCTAACAGACATTTTGGCCATGATTTTACTTGACATAATCGTAGTATTTCACAGTGTTACCGATGACCTTGGGTATGAACCACTACTACATCTTGGCTTCCGTAATCTCTACCTTTTTGTAATTCTACCTCAGTTGCTTGGCTGCTTCCGCACAATTTCATTTTCTGAAGTAATATATGCACTTTTCCATAGACATGCTTTGTGTAGATGTGCTTTGTGCTAACCGATTGTACCACTAGAGTTCCTTGTGTGACCTTTCACAGGCTTGGTCATAATTCTGTCCTATTAATCTACCATCTCTTTCTAGACAATCCATCCTTATCATAACTTCAGCTTATAGCAACATGTAGATGACCTATCATATTTTATATTCAGTCCTGACCTCCACTTACTAGAACGCACATATATCCAAAAGCCCCTCTTGTGTTTTCCTTTGCAAATTCAAGTTGAGTGAATGAATGAGCTTTTGGTTGTAAATCTAATCTTTGTTCATGTTCTCAGATCATTGAATTGCAACCCATAAAACAGAAACCAGGACCCTAATGCCTCAGTCTGGGTTCTGTAGACTAGATTAAGACATTAGCATGTTCAGTATGCATGACCATTTTCTTGGGAAGAACAAAGCATGCAGCTCCAGTGAATGACAGAGAAGTGAATTGGAGAGGGTGGAAATACAATACTATGATGTTTTGCAAGTGCCAACAATTGCCCCTTCTCCCAGATGACTCTTTAAATTGGCTGTTCAAACTGTATGCCCAGTTATCCATAAGAAAAAAAAAAGAAAAAAAGGAACCGGGAGTGGTGACACACGCCTTCAACAGAGAGAAAGAGAAAAAGAGAAAGCAAGAGAGAAAGAGAATTGATATCATTTATATAACTTTTTATGAATTGAAGAAAGAAGTCCTCTAACCTACTTGATAACAGTTTTCATACACAATTTTCAGTTTGGGATCTTTAGAAATCTTAGCAGGATGCTAAGGGTTGTCTAACAGACTGCTGAAATTATTCCCTGGGATGAGCAAAGAAGGGAACTTCCATCAGATAATGACAATGACAGGAGTGGCTCAGAAAGCAGACACAACCCCTTCATTATCTCTTCGGGGACTCTGAGGCTAGGAGTTCCCGCTGATTGGGTATCTTGTGAGGTCATTGGAGCCCCCCCTTCTCTTTTGGTCCCCTTGTTTTTCTACCATTTTTTCTCTCAATGCCTTCTGGGAACAAAGTCATGGTATCTCAGGAGGCCTGTGTTCACTTCCTTGACTATTTATGTCTAACTCTACTGACAAAGGAGTGTCCAACCCTAACTCTGCTCTTCAGTTTCCACTTGTGAGAACTTTATTACTGTGCACAGATTACGCATCATCTGTTAGCCTTACTCTGTTTCACTAGGAATTACCTGCCTTGGTAGAGATCTTTAACAGACCATGCTGATGGCTGTCTCGGGAGGTGGGAGCATGAACAGATGGAGACTCCTGAAGACAGGGGCTCACTGTAGTATGCTCATTTATCAGAAAGTGTGTCCCTTGGTCCTGATACACTATGGTGCAGGCTTAAAGTACCAATCGATACATTATTGTATCCTGACACACTATGGTCCAGGCTTAAAATACCAATAGATTCATTATTGTATAATGTTTGCAAAAATTGAGATTCTGACACAGGAATGGACAGTAGCCAGACAATATAGGAAAAAAAAACCTAACTCAGAGACTGAATCAATAACTCTGGGAAATCCAAAACAGTGTATTTGTAGCAATTAGCCCAAATTTTCACTATTCGATCAATGATTAAAGACTTCTTAATTTTCCACCCAGTTTTACCTTTAGATGAAATAGAGACGCTAAATATGCCACACCATCCAATTAGATGCCTACTTCTGGTAAGCTTGCCATACCTTCTCCAAGCCAACAGGCTCCAGCAGGAACATCCTGAGTCCTCCCATTCTTCTTTACTATGAATCATTTATACTCACTCCCTGCTGGTGACTATTGGCCAAATTGAGGTAAAGTTGGCTGACTCCCTTTCTGCAGGAAGCTCTGTAGTAGCCTTTGCTCTTTATTCTAATTGCCTATCAGAGGGTGACCTTGGGACTCCCCTAAACCACTATTGATGGGTATTTTCTTAGTCTGACTATGAACGCTTCGCTGGTATTTTAACTTCATTTTCAATTCCCTGTTCTGTGTTTGGCAAAACAACAAGAGAAGTAAATGAGTTATGGCATTGATATTCCTTTCACTGCATGAATGAAACCAGAAAATGAACAGAAAGGAGAGGACAAGTGAGAACAAGAAGTAGATCTTGGAGAATTAATAAGTTTACGATTATAAATCTGTGTAGTTGTTCAGTAAACCATAATCACAAAAATAAGCTCCAGGTAACAATAGTAGGCTAAAAGAAAAAAAAAAATCCAAGGTAGAGAAGGGTACAACAGAATTTGAGAACGTTTCTGGGAGAAAGGATGGCAGTGTTCACGTCCCATGGAGGTATAATCAGCTCCACACTGGTGTTTCAGCTACCTGTAGAAAGAGTATAAATGTAGCTTGCACCGAGTAGACTCAGTGTGAATTCTAACCTTGATACTATCATTTATTTACTTATTTTCATCTCTGTAATTTAAGGGAGTGATTGTTGCCTCTAGGCTTAACTAGACTCCAGTTGAAAGGGGCTGTGTCTCAACACATTGCTTGCTTCAAATCTTTAAGAAGATGATTATTTTAAAAATTCTAGTTTCCTCATATCAAAAATAAGCATTTGCTTCATGGCATAATAAGCATTTTAATGAACATAAAACATCAACTTTACCCAGCAAGCACTTGATAACATTAACTTTCTTTCAAATATACCAGTTGAAGAGACAATTGAAGCCTAAGTATCCGGAAGACTTGAGTGGAGCTGGATTGCTGACCAGTGAGCTGTAAGGAGCTGCCGGTCTCTGCCCCTTCCCCCACTCCTGGGACTGCAAGCTTCTCATGTGGGCACTGGGGATCCAAGCTCAGGCCCTCACAGGGAACCATCTCCCTGCCTCTCTTTTCTCCATCTGTGCTTTCTTTGTCTACTAGGATGTCTGGCGTGAATTGAACACAAATAGGCTTGAGGAATGAATAAAATTATATATGTATGAATTCATGATTATCTTATTATTACTATGTTAATATTCTGTATCTGGACCAATGATACGTATGTGCAAACACATGGTGTGTGTGTACAGCAGCCACTGGAGACAACCTTGTGAAACCACTTCTTTCCATTTACTTCCATGTGGGCTCCGGGACTCAAACTCGGATCTCCACACTAATGAAGCAAGGACTTTATTGCTGAGCCAGCTCACCAGCCCCTGCACCAGGATTGTTTTGGAAGTAATTGCCTTTGATTTCACGTTGCTCTCAGCTAAGAACACTGTAAATCCTTTATCATCAAACCAATTATTTCACAACGATCAAGAAGCTACTTGTCTCTTAGCTGGCAGGGAATGTTTTGGGATCTGTGAAAACTGAAAGGGTATCTAACAAATGAAATATACTTTAATTAACCATAAGTTTTGCTACTCAGGCCCAACTCCTTTTTACTTATTCAATTTAGGTTTATCCATAGATTAAAATAATATTGACAAATTTATTCTCTGCCTCAAAGGCTCCAGTAATAATTATTTCCACAGTATCTCTCTACAAATTAAGCCTTCTGACTCTGCTTGGACTTGGTAATTGGTGAGTAGCTAACATGAAGAAAAGTGTAGAGGCCAGCTTGCAAGATTCCTGCAGTGTGCTTGCCCTGCACAGCTAAAAACCTGCCATTAACACCTGTTGGGTGTCTCATCCAGAAGATGATTCATGTGGCTCCTTCATTAGCGTTTTTCTTTATTTTTATAGTCAGTCATCTTTCTTTTCTCATTCATTGTTCTATTGTTCTGTCATTCATCACTTCATAAAAGAAGCGTTTGTGTGTGTGTGTGTGTGTGTGTGTCTTACACCACATGCACAGAGGTCAGAGGATGACTTTGTGCAGTCAGTCCTTGCCTTCTGCTTTGACCGTCTGTTGTGGGTTTAATCCTCTGTGAGTTCATTGCCAGCCTGGTCTAGACAGTGAGTTCAAGGACAGCCAGATCTATGTAGAAGGACCCTGTTTTGACCTTCCCCCCCCCCAAAAAAAAGGAAAAATTAGAAATTCTATGGCTCGCTCATTTTCTGCATGCTGCAGTAAATCATACATTTAAGTTTGTTCTTATAAAATGTTATTGTATTGTTTTATATGGGGGAAACGATGCATTAATCTAAACTGCCAGATTAATTTTTAAAAACACGCACAGTGAAGTTCTGAATGCTCCCTGCCCCTAGAGGCATTGCAGGTGTGACAGCTGTGTGCTGTGTGCATCAGCAGGTGGCAGAGAGGAGAGAGCCTCCGTCCACACGCGGTGTTCCGACCTGGGAGCAGCTGAGTGTAGCAGCCTGACATTTCCTGTGAAATGATGGCCTGAGATGACCACCGGCGTAGAGCCAAAGGGGCGGACAGAAAGCTAGCCTGGGATAACCACCCATCTATTGCCTTGCCTGCCTGGGGGCGTGGAGGCAAACCATGCCCGAGATGACCCCGATCGGGTGCCACGATGCACGAGTGGGGAGGGGCATAGCACTCCTGAGACTACTTCTGAGATGACCCCAGACGCTGAGAGACCCTGGGAGCCGCTAAGAGGAGCAAGTAAGTGGTAGAGAGATGGAGGAGATCACAATGAAGAGAGGCAGAACTGGAGTTTCAAGAGTAGCTGGTGATGCCACTAGCACCATGGTGGAGTCGTGGCCTGCACAGCCACTGGGAGCCATGTCTGGGTCCACAGCGCTGCAGCAGCAGGGGTTTCTGTTACCACCAAAAGCCAGGCAGCTGTTGCTGATCTGTGCTGCTCGCTGGGAACATGTTGATATCTGAGGGATGTGCAGAACTGGCCCCACCCCTCCCCTGGGCCTGGGAGAGCTGGCCCTGGGTATGAAAGCAGGAGAGCTGTCCCTGCCCCTCGCCAGCTGCAGCACTCAGGAGAGTGGACCCTGCACCTCACCTTGGCAACACAGTAGAAGCTGGCCCTGGATGTGGGGGTTGCAGGAGAGTTGGCCCCAAGGGTCAGAGTGTGGGAGAGCCGGCACGGCCTCTTGTCTGCTATTCAGTGGGTAGGGAGGGAACCCCTCTCCTCCCTTTGGCCCTCACCACCAGTGATGGGCAGAAGAGCTGGTTCCAAAAGAGTCGTGAGAGCAGGAGGGCTTTTCCTGCCCGTCACCTGCTGCATCGCCAAGAAGAGCAGGCCTCTTACCAAACCTTGGAAGCATGGTAAAGCTGACTCTGATGGTGGGGGCATGGGTGAGCCAGCCCCAAGGGCGTGAGCATGAGAGACCTGGCCCAGCAACTTGTCTGCCATGGGGTGACATGGGCAAGGGAAAGATGACTCCCCCAAACCACCACCCCTTAGCACCTAAGGCAGACAGGAGAGCTGGGCCCAAGGACGTCAAGGTGGGAGAGCAGTTTCTGCCCATCACCTGCTGCAGCATTCAGGAAAGTAGGCCCTGCACCTCACCTCAGCAGCACCATAGAGCTGGCCCTGGGTTGTGGAGGTTGTGGGTGGGCTGATCCAAGAATAAGAGTGTGGGTGAGACAGATGATCCTGTCTCGTGGGAGGAAGCCCTTCTCCCCTCCCTCATGCCTTGCCATCTAAGGTAGGCAGAAGAGCTGGCCCCAGGGTCATGGGAGTGGAAGACTGGCCATACCCCTCACCAGCTACCATGCTTAGGGGGCACACCCTGCATCTCACCTGGGCAGGAGTGCAGAGCTGGCCCTGGTACCTGGAATTGCTGTTGAACCAGCCCTGAGGGCATGAGAACAAGAGAGCGAGTTTCTAAGAGGAGCATTCTGAGAGGAGTTCCTCTCGGAGTGAGGTTCTAGCATCAATATAGTAGCAGAAGCCAGAGGCCTCATGCCAGACCAACAATTCATTGCAATGAACATTTGCAAGCAAAGATGTGTGGACAAAAGGGCCTACTGTGGGACACACTACAATGAGAGTTTTTTTGTTTTTGTTTTTGTTTTTGTTTTTGTTTTCTGTGTTGGCAGGGAGGTTGAAAGGGTGGAGGGCAGATAAGAGGGAAGATAATCATGGAGTTCATGATGTAAAATTCACAAAGGACCAACAAAAAGTGGAAAAAAATTCTGAATGGTCTTATACTTTGCAGTCACTGAGAAGTTCTCATTGAAATGAAACCACAAGTAACTCAGCTACAGTCATCAAGGCTCTGAGGAACAGCAGTCAAGTCCAACTTTACCAATTCAGGTGCTGACTAAAAGCCTAGAGAGATAGTGTCAATGTTGATTTCTCAATTTTACAGTGTTTCTCTGTCCTGAACTTTAATAGATAAAGAGTTTCGTTTGTCAACACAAATAAGCATGTATAGCGCAGTAGTAGGTAAACCAGCAGTGAATGAGATGAAAACTCGTATTTGAACTTAATGCTTCCAGGAAGACAAACGTGACTTCTACATTTGACAGATTTCTAAAATGTATTGCCACAAAAAAAGCTGACAAATTTTATTTTATTTTTAAACATCTTATTACAAAAAAATGCTTCAATGAATATTTTGCAGCTGTATATAATGCTAGCTTAGACAGTCCAAAAAAGTTAATTAATTTTATCCCAATTGAATATTCAGCAATATGGAAATAGAGTCACACATTGGATTTTTGAAAAATAACCCTGGTCAAAACTTTCGAGTAACTGTTCTTCTAAATTTCTGGAACATAACAGATGAAGACTATTTGGTATACTCGTATATGCTAGGGTGACTAGTGGGTAACAGTGTAATTTGAACTGTATAATTCAAAATACCAGAACATTTTCAAAGGTTTCCACCATATAGAAATTATATGAGAAGATGAAAAAGTGCTTGGTTAAATATTGCCCCCTGAATACCCATACAAAACCATGGGATTTTATGCATTAATGTGTCAGTTTTGTATATCAATTTAAGTAACATTTTAAATGAGACTTTAAGACATGCAGGCTTTGTGTGCAAGGGAGAGGTAGAAATTGGTGCTGCATACCACCCAGCCCAGCCTGACCTAGAACTTCAAATCTTGCCCAGCCTCCCAACTGCTTGGACTAAAGGTGTGCACCAACATGCCCAGTGTCAACTGCTTTGAAAAGAAACAATAAACAAATGAAATTTACTTTCACCACTTATAACTTTTTTAATGACTTAGGGATACTTTCTGATGCTTTGATAAGAAACAATCAGCTATCAATTCAATTCTGTAGCTGATGTAAGAGTACAGCTGATATATTTCTCAGATGTTGGAATCCAGCAAAATAACTTAATTGTTCATATCATTAGATTTTTTTAAAATTACAGTATAAGAACTCAAAAAACATATTTGCATAAAATATTGTCTGATTTATATATTGAATTTACATGTAAGGATAATATTTTTCCTTGGATAATTTTTGTTTTGTCTTTGTTATTTAATTACATGATTTTATTTATTTTTTAAGAACTTTATTTATTTTACATCCCAATCACAGCCTCCTCCTCTTCTTCCAGTTCCATCCTTCCCCCTCTTTCTCCTTTTTCCTATCCCCATATACTCATAAAAGGGGAGCCATTCCCCCACTTACAATCCCACCCCAGCTCAACAAGTTGGATCAGAACTTAGTTTATCCTCTTCTGTTGAGACCAGACAAGGCAGCCTGGCTGGGAGAAAGTGCTCCAAAAGTAGGCGACTGACTTCATGTTAGATATGACCCCTGCTCCCTCTGTTGCTATGGGACCCACATGAGGACCACTCTGCCCACCAGTTACATATTTGTCCTGGGCCTAGGTCCAGGAGATGCGTTCTCTTTGATGCTACAAGGCATTGAATGGGGAAAGTTCGGTAGGCATGTGGACTTTCTGGACGGTAGTCCAGTATTTGCCAAGTTCTGTACCATGATGCACCCCAGAATTGCTTCTAGCCTCTGTCACCCTTTTCTCTGTATCTCTCAAAAACCTGACATGGTGTGAACTGTCACTTTTCTGGGTATTTACCCACTCTGAACAATCCTTCTACAGGATCTTTAAGAAGATTCACTGCTGTTTGGGTGAATTAATTCCTGATTATAGAATTCCTGGTTTGCGTCAAACAATTTTAGAAGTTAAGAATTAAATAGTTGATAGAAAGTTTACAGCTGCAATAAATACTTTGGTGGACCTCCAGATGCCTCACTAAGAGACAGGCTTGAGACAGATTTGTGGCTTCAGAGAGCTTTCACTTGAGATGGCACCATGAATCCTGGTATATACCATAAATATTGGCAAGTTGGTTTGAACTTCCCATGAACCCAGAATGTAATGGGGCTACCAAGAAATGTTTAAATTAAATACAAACCCTAGTGTCAAAAAATACTAACTGCTTGATTGTAATTCCTTATACCTTGTCAGTTTAAGGCATAAAATACTGTCGTACTAAAGTTACTTTGTATCTTGGACTGTAAGACTAGATAAAGAAATGTTTAGCTTGGTACTGAAACATGTAATCATTAAAAGCCCTCCAATTGTAACCATTTTGTCTGCTCTCTGATAAATCCTTTTGACTCTGATGTGATTCTTATAGAAAACTTTTGTTCAACTTATAAAAAGTGTAACAAGGGCAATAGAGTTGTTGGGGCCATTTGCCGCATGTATTTATTTTCTCTCTTGAATGTTTGTGTGTGTGGATGCTCTATTTTCTATCTCTCTCTTATTTATTATCCCTCTGTAGATTCACAAATAAGTTAACAGACCCAGGGCTCCACCATCACCCCCTCAGGTGAGCAGGGGTACTTGAATTTATGGAGATCTCCACAGGAGGCCTTAGATCAAAGGGCCTCATTCACGCACCAACTGCAGAAAAAGTGGTCAGTTTAAGTTTTCTGCTCAGTGTCAGAATAGCCTGTCCTGAGCCACAAGAGGAAATCTTGTCTCTCTCCCCTCTTCCCTGTCCTTTAATCAGTTCTGTTACTGGCACCCTGTGGCAGTCTCTGAATTTAAAAGGTTTTTGTTTTGTTTTGTTTTAATTTAGGAATAGAGTATAAGAAAGAGACTTCAGTCACTGACCGACCCCAAATGAGTGATAAACATCTGACTGACCCCCAAATCGCCTACCACTGTGTTCAACTGCCTCAGTTTCCCACACGCTGGACCAGTCAAAGCTAGACTTTGACACATTGGTTGGTACTTCAGTCTCTGTAAGCCCCTATGGACCTAGGTTTGTTGACACTGTTGGTCTGCTTGAGGGGTTCCTTTCCCCCTGAGAACCTTCGATCCTTTCCCACACTCCTCCACAAGACTCCCCTAGGTCTGCCTAATGTTTGGCTGTGGGTCTCAGCATCTTTTTTGTTCCACTGCTGGGTGGAGCCTCTCAGAGGACAGTGATACTAGGCTCCTGTCTGCAAGCATAGCAGAGTATCATTAGTAGTGTCAGAGGCTGACTTCCTCCACGGAGTGGGTCTCAGGTTGGGCTAGTCATTGTTTGGTCATTCCCTCTTTCTCTGCTCCATCTTCAGCTCTGAACACACTGGAGGAGGGCAAGTTTTGTGGTGGGTTAGTGGCCTCTGTCTCCACTGGAAGTCCTGCCTGCCTCGAAGGTGGCTCCTTCAGTCTCCATATTCCCCCGCAGCTAGGATCTCAGCTAGAGTCACCCCATATCCTCTAAGGAGCCTGCTCTGTTGTAGGTCTCCAGCTTGTCTCAATGATACACTTGTCCTCAGTTTCCCGTCTCTCTCCTTGCTCTCTTGACTCCCATCCCCACTCTCCCCACATCTGATCCCCACCCTCGTTCCCCTTCCCACCCCCTCTCACACCCAGTTACCTCTTCATTCACTTTCGGTGTCCATTCTATTTCCCCTCCTGAGTGGGATTGAAGCACCCTCCCTAAATCCTTCGTGTTACTCGGCTTCTTTGGGTCTGTGGATTGTAGTATGATTATCCTTGGATACTCTTAAGTATAAATAAAAGAAAAGTAAAGCTCTTACATAGAAATGTTGGTGGATAGGACCAATTACATCCTGTGTTTAAGGTGTAGAGTTATATCCTGTATTTTAAGGTCTGGAATAGCAGAGTGAAGAAGTTTGGAAAAATTTCCTGAGACACACTGCTCAATTCCTGAGACAGGAAGTGAAAAACACACCAATATATCTCGAATTTAGCAACCAGCTTCAGAAAGTTATTACACACAACTTGAGGTCCATATGCAAACTCAATTTTTATTAAATTCTGTGGCTCCCTAGACTCACTTTAGAAATAAATCAATGAAAAAATAATGATTGTGAATAAATGAGGACAGAAAACAGGAGTGTAGTTGTAAAATTTGAATAAATAAATAGCAGTTTTTAATTAAATATTAATTTCAGATAAGCAGTGAAAATATTTCACCATGAAATAATTACAAGCAAAAATGGTCTTTTGTCTAACATCTTATGTTTTATCTTGTGACCCTTGGTAAAGAGTCAAGAGCTGATGTCAAGTTCAACAGACACATTTTTGGTTATGATTTTAAGTTCTAACTGCTTTTTGATGAACAACATTGAGGTGATTTTGATTTCTGGTTCATAGTTTGCTATAGAATTTCACTTTTATCTATCGCTTGTTGAGCTTATAACAAAATTTCACTTCTCTTTTTTTTCTCTTATGTCTGTTCCTTTTTAGCACCTGTATTAGGCTCCCTTTGTTTGTAATGTTGATGATGAAGTTTTAATTTTTAAAGCTAACTTATGATTTGTGTTGCTTTAAGTGAAAGGCAACTAACCAGGTATAATGGGAATATCAAACAGAAGCACGGAGAGGTGTCTGGATGCTACAGGATTAAGCCGGTGGGCGCTTCAGCAAGTATATTCTTTTTGGTTAAGGAAAAATAACGTCATTCTTGAAGGGGTAGACTTCAGAGGGGTTAAAGATACTTTAAAAATGTTACATTGGGGCAAAAATAGAGAAGGAGCCAGGAGGTTAGCCAATAATTTGTCAGCATGCAATCAGCAATCCTGATGCAGCTCATAACAACTGCAGCCCATGGTAACCTGCACAAGGACAGGCAACCAACACAGAGAAAGAGCCAGCAAGCAGCTCGCATCTAGCTTTTTCTGTGGCTCCTCCCACTGGTCCTGAATGAGAAATCTTGTGAGCATCCTGACAAATCAAGTAATTGGCTACAGTTTATTGAAAGGAATGTATTATTTAATAATTTTCTCTTGATAAGTTTGCTTATAAAACATACTAATTTGATTTTTCAAAGGACAGTAACAGTTATGGAAGTTCAAGGTTAATTTCACAGGGACAGCTTTTATGTTGGCTGATTTGATGTTGATATGCTTTTCTTAACATTATAAAACTTGCCATGATACTAATGCTCATAACTTTGCCCTTCAGGATATCACTATTGAAAGGAACCAGGGGGAAATGGGCATTTCTACAAGAACTCCAGTATTTACCACACAGTGAATAACATGAGCCAGTTGCAGGTAATGTTCAACAATCTTATTTAGGTTCTCTACTGCAGTTTTCCTTTTCAGCATAGTGTGTTTTCTTCAACTGCCTAGTGATATTGAGATAAATCCTTCCTTTTTACTTTATGAAGACTGCAGACCTCATGCACAATTGGGTTATAAATAGTGGAAACTTTTAAATTCCAACTCTGAACCTAAGCAATATTTCATTACTCAGAAGTATGGGGCAAACCCTTATGCTGGACTCTGGGCGAGAACATTGTAAAGGACATTATTCATAGCTCAAGATCTCAAGGCATCAGCTGTGCTATGAACATCAAAATGTAAGATGCAGTGGTGAGTGCATAAGCAATATAAACAGAGGGCTGGAGAAAGGCGGAAGAATGGTCAGGATATAAACAGAGGGCTGGAGAAAGGCGGAAGAACGGTCAGGCCACTCAGATATAAACAGATGCGTTAGATTTGAACCTGGAAGAAGGTAAATAAAATAAATAAATATAGGAAGAGAAAATATATGTGTGAGTTAACGAAAGCAAAAAAAAAAAAGAAAACATGAACAGACCTTTTTATCCACAGTTTTATTCACATTAAAATGCAGAATTTCACACAGAAAGTCAAAAGTGAAACCTTAAATAGTGTATTTGTAAGAATTTTCAGAGAAAGCAAATTGTGTTTTATAGGTAAATAATGAAAAATAAGGTAGTGTGTTAGCCAGAATTCTCCAGAGGAACAGAACTAATACAGTGAAAATAATATATATAATATTTAATATAATACATATATTAAAAGGATAAAGGGCTATTTACTAAATTGGCTTACAGGATGCAGTCCAGGTAGTCTGAAAATGGCTGTCTCACATGGGAGAGACAGAGTCCAGGAGCTCTGTCCCAGTTGAGCAGTAAAGGGCTGGGCAATTCCTGGCGAGCTTCCAGTCTTCTGTTTACCTTGGAATACTGAAGACTTGGGTTCCAAGGTCAGCAACAGAACGGTCCAGCAACAGGGAAGATAAGCTTTCCAGTAAAAATGAAAGCAGAAAAAAAAATAATAAAAAAAGTTTCTTGGGGGCGGGACAAGATGGGGACACCGGGAGGACTCTCATTCTGACCAACAGCACAGCAGGATCAGCACAGTGACCAGCAATCAGAACTAGTGGCCATAAAACACAAGTGATTGTGTTTCCCAGGTGAGAGGATACCCCACGGTGGGGGGTTCAATCAGCTTTAACTCACCCTCACCAGGCTAAACCGTGGAAGAGATCCTGTTTCCGCCAGGTGCTTGGTCGCCAGCCCAGAGCTACACCCCAGCGTGACCTGGTCACTGTCTCAAACTGAACTGTGGGCCCAGAACATCACAGACTGGATTTTCCAGTCGAGAGGTAACCCCACGGAACAGGAAACGATTGGGACCGACCTTAGGTCCCCCAGACATCCCCTGGAAAAGAATCGGGTTCCGCAGGCTCCCCAGGAGCCAGCCCGGAGCCAGAGCTGGGGACCCAGGCCCCTGCATGGGTCCCATAGAGCCCTGCCTGCATGCCTGATTCACCTCCTCATTCTATGAAGCCACAGTCACCTTGGAACCTAAACCTCACAAAGACTCAACAAAGAAAGAGAATTTCAGGCCAATCTCCCTTATGAACATTTATGCAAAAATACTTAACAAAATACTTGCAAACCGAATTCAAGAACACATCAAAAATATTATCCACTATGACCAAGTAGGCTTCATCCCACGTATGCAGGGGTGGTTCAGTATACAGAAATCCATCAATGTGATCCACCATATTAACAAACTGAAAGAAAAAAACCACATGATAATCTCCCTAGATGCTGAAAAAGCATTTGACAAAATCCAACATCCATTCATGTTTAAAGTATTGGAGAGATCAGTGATACAAGGCACATATCTAAACATAGTAAAGGTGATATACAGCAAGCCTATAGCCAACATCAAATTGAACGGAGAAAAACTTAAAGCAATCCTACTGAAATCAGGGACAAGACAAGGCTGCCCACTCTCTCCATATCTCTTCAACATAGTGCTGGAAGTCCTTGCTAGAGCAATAAGACAGTTGAAGGAGATCAAGGGGATACAGATGGGAAAGGAAGAAGTCAAATTATCACTATTTGCAGATAATATGATAGTATACATGAGTGACCCCAAAAACTCTACCAGGGAACTCCTAAGCTGATAAACACCTTCAGCAAAGTGGCCGGATACAAACTTAACTCAAAAAAATCAGTAGCAATCCTGTATACAAAAGACAAAAGGGCTAAGAAAGAAATTAGGGAAAGAACACTCTTCACAATAGCCACAAATGACATAAAGTACCTTGGTGTAACCCTAACCAAGCAAGTCAAAGACTTGTATGAAAAAAATATCAAGTCTCTGAAGAAAGAATTAGAAGAAGATATGAGAAGATGGAAAGATCTCCCATGCTCATGGCTTGGCAGGATTAACATAGTAAAAATGGCCATCTTACCAAAAGCAATCTACAGATTTAATGCAATTCCCATCAAATTGCCAACACAATTCTTTACAGACCTGGAAAGAAAAATTCTTAACTTCGTATGGAATAACAAGAAACCGAGAATTGCTAAAATAATCCTCTACAATAAAAGATCTTCTGGAGGTATCTCCATCCCTGATCTCAAGCTGTACTATAGAGCAACAGTTATTAAAACTGCATGGTACTGGCATAGAAACAGAATGGTGGATCAATGGAACCGAATAGAAGACACAGAAATAAACCCACACACTTATGGACACTTGATTTTTGACAAAGATGCCAAAACCATACAATGGAAAAAAGATAGAATCTTCAACAAATGGTGCTGGTCCAACTGGATGTCTACATGTAGAACAATGAAAATAGATCCATACTTATCACCCTGCACAAAACTGAAGTCCAAGTGGATCAAAGACCTCAACATAAAACCAGACACATTAAATCGGCTAGAAAAAAAAGTGGGGAACACCCTAGAACTCATTGGTACAGGAGAAAACTTCCTGAACAGAACACCAACAGCACAGGCTGTAAGAGCAACAATCAATAAATGGGACCTCATGAAATTGAAAAGCTTCTGTAAAGCAAAGGACACCGTCATCAAAACAAAGCGACTGCCTACAGATTGGGAAAGAATCATCACCAACCCTTTATCTGACAGAGGACTCATATCCTCTCTCAGTATATATAAAGAACTAAAGAAGCTGAAAAGCAGCAAACCAAGTAATCCACTTAAAAAATGGGGAACAGAGCGAAAGAGAGAATTCTCTGTAGAGGAATATCAAATGGCAGAGAAGCACTTAAAGAAATGCTCAACCTCATTAGCCATTAGGGAAATGCAAATCAAAACAACCCTGAGATTTCACCTTACACCCATCAGAATGGCCAAGATGAAAAACTCAAGGGACAACACATGCTGGAGAGGTTGTGGAGAAAGGGGAACCCTTCTCCACTGCTGGTGGGAATGTAAACTTGTAAAACCACTCTGGAAATCAATCTGGCACTTTCTCAGACAACTAGGAATAGCGCTTCCCCAAGATCCAGCCATACCACTCCTAGGCATATACCCAAAAGAGGCTCAAGTACACAAAAAGGACATTTGCTCAACCATGTTTGTAGCAGCTTTATTTGTAATAGCCAGAAGCTGGAAGCAACCCAGATGCCCCTCAACTGAAGAATGGATGCAGAAACTGTGTTACATCTATACAATGGAGTATTACTCAGCAATGAAAAATAAGGAAATCATGAAATTTGCAGGTAAATGGTGGGACCTGGAAAGGATCATCCTGAGTGAGTTGTCCCAGAAACAAAAGACACACATGGTATATACTCACTCATATAAACATACAACATAGAATAAACCCACTAAAATCTGTACATCTAAACAAACTAAGCAAAAGAGAGGACCCTAACTAAAATGTTCAATCCCCATCCTGAAAGGCAAAGAGAATGGACATCAGAAGAAAAGAAAACAGGAAACAACCTAGGGACCTGCTACAGAGGGCCTCTGAAAGCCAGAAGAAGAAAACAGGAAACAACCTAGGAACCTACCACAGAGGGCCTCTGAAAGCCTCTGCCATGCAGACTGTCAAAGCAGATGCTGAGTCTGATGGCCAACTGACAAGCAGAGTGAATGGAATTTTATGTAAGAAGTGGGAAATAGTAAGAGCTGGAGGGGACGGGAACTCCACAAGGAGAGCAACAGAACAAGAAAATTTGAACACAGGAAACTTCCCAGAGACTCATACTCCAACCAAGGACTATTCGTGGAGATAACCTAGAACCCTGAGAATGCAGCCACTTCTGATGAGAACTGATAGACTAAAATCAGAAAGAAGGAGAGGAGGACCTCCCCTATCAGTGGACTTGGGGAGGGGCATGCATGCAGAAAGGGGGGAAGGGTGTGACAGGGAGGGGAGGAGGGAGGGGCTTATGGGGGATACAAAATGAATAAAGTGTAATTAATAAAAGTTTTTAAAAAAGTTTCTTCTTCCTGTCTTTTTATTGGGACTGCCACCTGAAGATGTTGTCCACATATAGAATGTATCTTCCTGCTTCAAAAACTCTGAGCAAGAAAATCTCTCAAAGGAGTGCCCAGTGTCTTGTATCTTAGTTAATTCCAGGTGCAGTCATGTTGACAACCAAGAATAGCCATTACAGTAGCTAAGAAATAAACTGTGGATAATATAAAAATGTATGCCAGGAATTGTCTTCTACTTGAGATTACTAAGGACAGGTAATTCCAACTTCTATCTTCACAGGTCCAAAGGTAAAGAAAGGCCCTGGCAACCCAGCTCCACAGTGTTACATTTATCTGTTTTATATATTGATGTTATTCATAAACAAAGGTGTATGCGTGGTTTGAAAACATAGACTGAAAGTCTGAGACTTCTTCAGTGAGCTGGTGGCATATATTCAAACCTTAAGACCCATGCAACAGTTGAAGCAATAAGAATATTGTTTTGAATAAATAATAAAAAGTAAATACTGGCTTGAATACTTTTATCAAAAGCATTTAAAATTAGCATCTTTAGTAAAGAAATAGATTTGAAAATTATAAGGAAAGAAGAGTCAATATACACATACATGGAAAGAACATATATAAGACATTGAACCATTCAGAGAGAATAAAGATTTTACATTTTTGAGCTTGTTTACTTTGAAAATTAAGGCATGAAGCGCAAAAAATTAATTAAGAGCAAAAAAGAAGTTCCTGAACCTTTAAACATTTAAAAAGATCTAACCAAAAGGAACATTACATTTCATGTGGTATCCACATGATAACATGAAAGAAAAAGGAGAAATAGAAAATAAAGGATCACAGTAGATGGCCACTAAGTTGCCTGCTGTGCAAGAATGAAGAGCTGAGTTCAGAAACTAGCACCCAAGCAAAAGCTGGGTGTAGCAGGGTATATTTCTAACACAGTTTTAGGGAATTGAGATGGGTAAATCCCAATAACCCATTGTATAATTAGTCTTGCCCTGTCTCAAAAAATAATGAAGTGGAGAATGATCAAAGAAAATATGTATCGTCAACCTCTAGCCTTCATATGCATGTACAGCCACACATGACTGTGGGCACACAACCATGTAATAAACACATACACATGAAAGAAAATGACAGAAGATAATGTAAGAGATATACGAATATGGTCTTTAAGCCCAATACATCCATAACTGGATTGTAAAACTGGAACTACATTAAGATAGTGTAGAATAAGAACGAAGTCCAAGATTTTCAGCCATGGAGGACATTGAATAACTCAAAAGAAAAAAGATACTATAGAAGACAGTGATAAGAAGAAAGAAAGAAAGAAAGAAAGAAAGAAAGAAAGAAAGAAAGAAAGAAAGAAAGAAAGAAAGAAAGAGGATGAAGTACAGGAAGGAAAAAGAAAAAGAGGCAGCGCAGGAAATCCTACCTACAATGAAATAGTAGTAAGGGAGAAAACTGACTGTTCGCATGTCTTTGGAAATCTGAAAAGGATAGACCATATAGTTAAAATGTACTGAAAATAACTGCCAAACTGTATTTCTAATTCCAGTCAGAAGGTTCTTTAAAATGAAGAGAGATTAGTTCTATTTCCAGACAGAATGTAGAAAGACATTTTTCACTCTTTAAAGAACTTTAGTCTTTCAGAAAAAAGCAAGAATTTTAATTCATGCTTTATTTAGGCCGTTGTGATTGGTGAAGAAATAAAGACTTCCTGAGATGAACTCAAAGCAAAACAAGTTCTTCATAGTTAAATAGTGTCAAGTTTCCATAGCTCCATGCACATGCTTGCTCTGTGTGTGCTGGAAGGAACGGGCTTCGTAGTGACTAGGAGACAAAAACTAATGAAAAAAAAGAGGCGGAGGTTTGACACAAAGGAAAGTATGCAAGTGTGGCGCCATCTTGAAGTCCTTCAAACACAAAAATGTATCTTCTGTCTTCAGTAATTATGGAGTACCTTTGATCAGACTAAACTTAACAATTATTACTATCTAAAGACTTAAACTTTAAAATTTAAAAGTCCTATTATAAATAGGCAGAAATTGTAAGAATTTCAACACTGAACATTATCTTATACCTTTTAATAAAGAAACATGAATATGTCAAGGAAAATCTACAAGTTTACTAACTTCAGATATTACAGATTAAATTTTGAGTTGCCCAAGTAATAGCAACTAAAAAAAAAAAAAGAAAGAAAAGAAAATAGGGTACCTTCAGTGTTCTTGAAATAAAATAGTCAAAAAAGAAAAAGGAAATGGAAATCTAACTAATAAAGGAGTAAAGTTTGGAGAGTGGAATTTTCAAACACATATTTAAATACATTTCTTCCTATTACCTGAGTCTTGAAATACACTTAAATAAATGTCACTCCAAGAAACTCAGCAGAGAATACCCACACAGGCAACTGAAAGAGTAATAATTACCAGATGCTGTAGTTGCAGAGGAGGCATTTAGTCTTTGTGTTACTCTACCATGGAGGACCTGTGTGAGTATCCAAATCTTGCCGCTGACATTTCAACAAAGAATCAAAGCTGTGCACCAAGGATATATAATCTTCCTTGGGTTATATCAATATTTCTATGTAATCTCATTTTACAAGCGATTTAATTATAATGCCACAAATTTACTAGAAAACCGTGAATGCAGAGAGTCAATGCCAACAATTCAGTCAAAATCGTAAAGAGTTACAAGTGTAAGACTCGTGTTCTTTTTATTTTCAAAGCAACTAGAAATGCTCTTAAATGCCCAAGGTAAATGAGATCTTTTAGCAGGCACACATCTACTTTTTAATTTGTTAGAAACACATAAATGCATGGTCACAGAAGAGAGGAAATCTTAGTCTACAAATAAAAACTAAAAATAGAGCCAGGTGCTAGAGCTCTGGTTCAAGGGTCAAGAGCACCTGCGGCTCCTGGAGAGGACCTAAGTTCTGTCCTAGTAACCACTAACCACGTGACAGCTCGCAACCACCGGCAATTCTAGTTCCAGGGAAAGGGATGCCTCCTGTGACCTCTGCAGACATCCAGCACCCATGTGGTACACATCCATACATACAGTCACAACACTCATACATATCAGATAAATAATTCCTTTTTAAAATAAAAGATCCAGATAAAAAATTGAAAACAAAATGTAACATGTTAAAATTTGAATTTCATAAGAATATAATAGACAAAGGCAAAAATAATAGCCAGTGAAATTTGTCACTGATTAACATGTAAAAGCCAAGCCATACCGCAGGAGAAGAAGATAATAATAAAAATTAAAAGGTAGGCAAGTTTTATATTACTCAAAACAAGTGGAGTCTGAAAAAATTAAGGAAGAAGTTAGGGCAAACTATTTACATAAATATTATAACAAAAAGTCAAAATTTAATTAAAAAATAAAAAGTTTCAGAAAAATATAATGCATAATAGTCCATGCAGCTAGTCAAACCACAGGAATAATCTTAGGCTAATGAAGCATAAGCAGGTCTACAGAAGGACAGGAATAATAGTAACTACTGGTCTGCAATTCTATCTGTGAAAATATTCTTTTAAAAGGAGACAAAAGTCAATTATAAATAGATAATAATTAATATACAACTAGAAAATAAACATTTCAACATAGAAGCTGGAATATTAAAGCAAACACCTGAAATTCTTCTGACTTGAACTGTTATGGATGGAAAGTCGAGTTTTCATTTTCCATTATTACACTGAGCCTGGAAATGGTGAGTTATGTGTATGTGTGTACAGGCCTAAGCGTGTGAGAGTCTGCACAGGTTGCCAGGGTATTTCCAGTGCCTGCACACACTGTATTTAATTAGATGTGTCTGGGGTAGATATTAATAGAAACTGAGATGGCTTTTTAGGAAGCAGCAGAATAAGCAACTCTCTGCTTTGAGTAAAAGTGTTAAACAGCCTGAGAGATTATTCTTATATTCTGGGTCAAAATATGCTTATTTAAAAAAAAAAAAAAAAAAAAAGACCGAGAGCATGGTAAGAGCACAGTTTCCAGTCAAGAAACAAATTTATGCAACTATTTGAAAAATTTTCTAGTTTAATAAACTCTTCAGTCTGTATTTTGTAAAGTGAAATGTTTAATGTTTTCATATTCTTCAAATTCAAGCTTCTCAGTGAATTCAACACTAAAAACGCTAATCTTCCCCTGCAACCATAAGGAAGGCCAACAGCAAGGCTGTTAGGCCTTGGACAAAAGCTCCAGAAGAAGGTGTGGCAGCCTTGGAGGCCCTGGTATTAACTGAGGAGGGCGGAGTTCCATGCCGGAGCACACGGTCTCATTCACCTGGTCCTCCTCCCTTCAGGCAGCCCCAGGCCCATTTACACAAGTGTTCCAGCTCATGAAATGATAAATGTTGTTCTGTAAAAGAGGCCTTCTCCCAAGGGAGTCTTAGTACAAAATAAAATATCCAAAATCAGATATTGTGCTTCTTGTATGGCTAAAGAATTGTCAGGCAAGCAAAACCCAGGCTTCCGGTGAGTTTCTGTCTTAAAATTTTGAAGTTATAAAATGAAATTGATTTATGATTAACTGCAGACAGGAAACTGTATAAGAGATATAGATTTATTGAAAGACATCTAAACTAAACAAAAACCAAATTTAGTAAAGGCATGTGAACTCTTGGGATTTTTCTCACAAACTCTTCTTTGTTTTGTGTGTATATCAAAAACTCTCTTTTAAGTGATTGTAATTCAGAAATAAGATCCAGGCAGATCATCTCCTCCAACTTCTTGCTCCACTCATGCCCTGTCCACCTCTCCTTCAAATCCGATGCCCCAGTCTCATCTCTGTAGCAGGTCATGGGCCAAGGCCTCCTCTCCCTCTCTGGCTGCATCTCCACCAGATCAGACCGATCTTCACTCTTCTGCTCTCCCCACTCACGCCCTTGCCTCAACCCTCACCTCCAGCAGGCATTCTCTGGGAACCTGACAGACAAGCCAGACAGAGAAGCAAGTGGGCCAGTAAAGCCGGCAGGTAAGCTTTAGATCTTCAGTATCCTTCCACTCCTCCATCTGGTCACCAGCTCTACAGCAGGCTACCTGCTGGGGCCTCTCCTCATTCTCTGGTCTCTATTCCCAGGACACTAGACAGATTTGGGGGCCACACCCTGCTTTCCTGACTCCTGGGGACCCCTTCACCCCTGCCTTCTATCCCATTTCCATGCCTAAATGTCGGCCCTCAATACCAAGAAACAGATTCTATCCGGAAACTCTAGTAGCCACACCTGGCATGGTTCAGGGAACTCCCTAAGGAAACCCACAGGTGCATCCTATCAGGAAACCACACTCTCCTAAGACAACAGAAATCAAGGACCGGGACAACCACACAGCAAAGAGACCAGACAGCAGCACCACAAAGTACAATTATCCCAAACTCAGATGCCTAGATGCCAGAATAGCTACATAATCAGCAACAGCCAGAACAATATGTCTCCAGTAGAGCCCTCAATCCCATGACAGCAGGAGGTAAAAATGCAGCATTAGCTGAAGCACAAAGCAAGAACTTTAAAACAGCCTTTATGAAGATGACAGAGGCTTTTAAAGAAGGAAATGAATACATTCTTTAAGAAATCTATGAAAACACAAACAAACCATGGAAGGAAATGAACAAAATAGTTTAAGACCTAAAGGTGGAAAGAGATTCAACAAAGAAGACCCAGACTGAAGGATATAAAGAAGTGAAAATTTGGAAATTTGAACAGGAATCTCAAAGGCAAGCCTCACCAACAGAATATAAAAATAGATGAGAGAATATCAGACACTTAGGACAACATAAAATACTAGCAAACTGAATCCAAGAACACATCAAAAAGATCATCCACCATGATCAAGTAGACTTCCTCCCAGATATGCAGGGGTGGTTCAACATAGGAAAAACAGTAAATGTAATCTACCATAAAATCAAACTGAAAGATAAGGAAGGAAGGAAGGAAGGAAGGAAGGAAGGAAGGAAGGAAGGAAGGAAGGAAGGAAGGAAGGAAGGAAGGAAGACATGATCATTTCATTACATGCAGAATAGGCCTTTGACAAAATCCAGTACTTCATCATGACAAAACTCCTGGAGAGACTACAGATATAAGAGACATATAAAGAGACATATAAATTGTCAACATAATAAAGACAATTTAAAGGAAGCCCATAGCAAACATCAACTTCAATGGAGAGAAATTCAGAGCATTTTCACTAAAATCAGGAAGAAGACAAGGCTGTCCACTCTCTCCATATCTGTTCTACATAATGCTTGAAGTCCTAGCTAGAGCAATAAGATAACTGAAGGAGGTCGAGGTGATACAAATCGAAGAAATCAAAGTATATTTACTTGCAAATGATATGACAATATACTTAAGAGACTCTAAAAATTCCCCTGGGGAATTCCCACAGCTGATAAACACTTTAAACAACTTAGCAAGATATAAAATTAACTCACAAAAATTAGTCCTCCCTCCTATTTACAAATGACAAACTGACTGAGAAGGAAATCAGGAAACAACATCTTTCACAATAGTCTCAAAATATGAAAAAATATCTTGGAGCAACTAACCAAGCAAGTGACTTAATTTAAGACAATGAAAAAAGAAATTGAAGAAAATATCAAAAGATGGAAAGATTTCCCATAGAGTTAATATAGTAAAAACTGACATATCACTAAAAGCAATCTATAGATTCAACCCAGTCCCCATCAAAATTACAACACAACGCTTCACAGATCTTAAAAGGACAATTGTAAGTTGTATTAAAAAAAAAAAAATCTCAGGATTGCCAGAAACAATCGTAAATAGCAGAAGAACTGCTGGAGATATCAACACCACTGTTCTCAAACTGCCCTACATACCCATAGCAATAGAAACAGCATGGAGCCTATAGCCAACATCAAACCCAATGGAGAGAAACTTAAAGCAATCCCCACTGAAATCAGGGACAAGGCAAGGCTGTCCACTCTCCCCATATCTCTTCAACATAGTACTTGAAGTCCTAGCTAGAGCAATAAGACAAGTAAGGGAGATCAAGGGGATACAAATCAGAAAGGAAGAGGTCAAAGTGTCACTATTCGCATGATATGATAGTATACCTGAGTGACCCCAAAAACTCAACCAGAGAACTCATTCAGCTGATAAACACCTTTAGCAAAGTGGCAGGATACAAAACTAGCTCAAAAAAAAATCAGAAGCCCTCCTGTATACCCAAGACCAAAGGGCCGAGAAAGAAATCAGGGAAACAACACCCTTCACAATAGCGACTAATAACATAAAGTACCTTGGGGTGACTCTAACGAAGCAGATGAAAGACCTGTTTGAAAACAACTTCAAGTCTCTGAAGAAAGAAATCAAAGAAGATCTCAGAAGACGGAAAGATCTCCCGTGCTCATGGATTGGTAGGATTAACATTGTGAAAATGGCCATCCTGCGAAAAGCAATCTACAGATTCAGTGCAATTCTCATCAAAATACCAACACAATTCTCTACAGAACTTGAAAGAAAAATTCTCAATTTCATATGGAGAAACAAAAAACCCAGAATTTCCAAAATAATCCTGTACAACAACAGATCCCCTGGAGGTATCTCCATCCCTGATCTCAAGTTGTACTACAGAGCAATAGTAATAAAAACTGCTTGGTATTGGCATAGAAACAGAAAGGTGGATCAATGGAACCAAATAGAAGACCCAGAAATAAACCCACACACCTATGAATACTTGATTTTTGACAAAGAAGCCAAAACCATTCAATGGAAAAAAGACAGCATCTTCAACAAATGGTGCTGGTCCAACTAGAGGTGTACATGCAGAAAAATGAAAATAGATCCATATTTATCACCCTGCACAAAACTAAAGTCCAAGTGGATCAAAGACCTCAATATAAAACCAGGTACTCTAAATCGGTTAGAAGAAAAAGTGGGGAAGAGCCTAAAACTCATTGGCACAGGCTGCTCCCCACTCAGGGGGAGGTGATGAAAGAGCAGGCCAATCAGTTTATGTCAGAGACAGTCCCTGTTCCCATTACTGAACTGCCATGGGCTACATCTGTACAGGAGTTCTAAGTTATCTCCAAGCATGGTACTTGGTTGGAGTATGAGTCTCAGGAAAGACGACTGTGCTCAAATTTTTTTGGTTTTGTTAATCTTAGTGCTTTGCTGCTTCTTCCTGCAGCAGATGAGAGAAAAATACAGACACCCACAGTCAGACAGTTGCAGAGTGTGATAGACCTCAGAACACTGAAAGCTATCTGGGAGGTCGCCATCCAATCTCTCCCCTCAGAGCTCAGCGACACCACCAAAAAAAAGAGGCCGAAAGAGGGTAGGAGCCAGTGCCACAGGAGACACAGGAAATGGGCCTTCAAAACACAACAGGGCCAGCAGACACGTGAGCTCACAGATAGTGAGGCAGCATGTCCAGCACCCACGTGGGTCTGTACCTCATTGGGTCCTAAACATGAAGGAAGTGAGCACACACCCCCATCCCTAACCCAGAATCTATCTTCAACTAACATCCACTTTCCAAATGAAATTTTAGCTTTCTCTAGGGGAGTCTCACGGCTTAACAGACTATGCTTAAGGGCTGGTTCTATGCCCAGCAGCGAATGGCCGGCACAAAACAGATTTCGCCACACATCTTAAGGTTCCTTGCCCAGTGTTGTCATGTCAGGGCTTTTTCTTTTAAATTTTATTATTCTTATTTTTTTTTTTTTTTACTTTTACCCTACAGTTCCTTTGCATAGAGAGCCTGGTTTCAGTTTTGTGGTTTTATAGGATTAATGTGTAAATAAATAGGTTATATGTCTATATTTGTTTCCTGTGTCTTTTCTTGGGATCTTTTACTTTTGTTTGTTTTGTCCTATTCTGGTTTTTAATTTTTTTGATTGATTACATTTTAACTCATCTATGTTATGTTACGCTACGTTATGTTATTATCCCTTAGATGCTTGTTCATTGTCTAATGAGAGGCAGAAAAGGGGTGGTTCCAGGTAGAAGGGGAGATGGAGAAAACCTTGGATGAGTAGAGGTAAGAAAAATCATAATCAGGATATGTTGTATGTGTGTGTACATGCACACACACATACACACAATAAAAGAAAAGTCCAACTAAGTTTTACAAGTTATTACCAGGATTGTCAGGAAAGAGCTAGCACTCACTGGATGTTCAAGGTGCTAAGGACTTCTAACACAAAATGATTCTACCTTACCTATTTATCTTAGATTTCATATACAGATATGAAAATGCTTTCAGCTAGCAGTGGGAACTCCACAATAACTGGGAAATATTGTTGTCAGGGTATTCATATATTCATCTTAAGAACTGCTGTCTGTCCTCGTTTCTGCTCTATAGGGTGAATTGGTCCAGATGCTGAAGAGCATCTGGCTTAGCCTGTTGCTGTGTTTTCCTGTTAAATGAGACATTGTGATACAAAGAGAGGCCCTGTGACTTACTGCAGCAGTTTAGTATCATACTGCAGTATTGTGATGTCCAGCCATTTGGAGTATGGTAGATGAAGCACCGTGGTGCATAGCTCAGTGTCATGACATCCCAAAGTGCTACTATGGTATCAATGTAGAACACTGATAGGTTATGACTGAAGTGTTCAAGGCTACAAAGGAGATTTATCATTGACCATCCAAGCACTGTGATGGAACACTGCCAAAATGCGAAGGCGTAACGGACTACTATGATGACACAATGGATTTATGACCTATCACTGGAGCATTATGATGTCACAATGTGGCGTTACAGTGTCACAGTGCAGCACTGTGATGCCACAGTAGCCCAAGGTGATATTACAATGTAACATTTTTACAGCACCTTACAGCGTTGTGATGCTATAATTTCTTCTGGTAGGGTGGCGTATTGAAATATTACAATAGCATAACACAACATGGTAATGTTACAAATGAAGAATTATGATGACACAATGGGTTCATCATTATGTCACACTGAAGTACTGTGATATAAAAATGGCATTATGATGTCACAATACAGCAATGTCATATCAAAGCAGACCATTGTGTTAGTGCACAGGTCCATGTCACAGCAAAATGGGACATTGTGATAACACAATGGAGTTTGTAGCGTAAAAATAGAGCACTGTGACACATGACTGCAGTGTTGTAATGTCACAATGTGGCATTATGATGTCACAGTAGACAACCATGGTATCAAATGCAGCAGTGTGATATCTAATGGAATATAATGTCAAACTTCATTTTAGAATGCTCAGTGAATCGTCTTAATGCAATAACTCAGCATGGTTGTGGTATAATGGACTATTATGACATCATAATGAGTTACTGTACTGTCACAATTCAGAATTTAGATGACACAATATAGCACTATGATGTCAACATTTGCTACAGTGACAAAATTTACCTCAAACTAAAAAACGCTATGTCAGCTACATTGCACAAAATGTGTGTTGGTCTGTTTGTCTTTGTTTTGATAGCTCATTGATATGGATAAAAACCCTAAAAGCACAGTCGGTGTGTTGTGCTCCAGCTATGTGGCATTTGTTAGGGCCTCCTGGAACAGTGTTGCTGGGATTTGGTGAAGACACACTGCCCTGGAAATCACTGATTGTGAAGAGGCAGGTGGGTGAATCTAGGTGATGATATCTGGTCTGGTGTTTGTTGGGTGGGTGTCTGTGTTCCTTGGCTTCTGTTCTTCTCTCTGGTTCTTAAGAGGGTATGGTGGCTGTGGGTTACCTGGTAGAAAAGTCTTCTGAGATCCTTCTGGATGTGGCCCAGTAGATTCTGGATAGAATATGTTTCTAAGTGTTGGGAGCAGACACTTAGGGGTGGAGATGGACTAGAAGGAGGAGTGCTGGGGGTGGGAGGGGCGTCCACAAGAGAGAGGAAAGCAGGGTGTGCCACCATCAACTGCTTAGTGCCCTGGAAATGGGAGCAGAGAGAGAGGAGAGGCCAGAGCAGGTAGTCAGCTACAGAGCTGGGGATAGGTCTGGGGGATTTGATTTGGAGGAGTGGAGGGAAAATGAAGGTCTCAAGATGGCCAACTTGCATCCCTGGCCTACCTGCTGCCCTGACTGGCCACACCAGGTTCCCAGGGAATCAGTGATCTTTTTTGATTCAAATCCCTCTTCTAGCTCTTGCTGCTCAGTGTCATCTTTCATTATTCTTGTCCACATTGGTCTCCCATTTATTTCCCTAGCTCTCTATAACCAACTCCGTGTCTTAAATCTCTAGTTTCTGACTGTACAACTTGACATTGTCTGTTCCATCATTTATGAATGCAAATGCACTCAGAAGACTATGTTGTTCATAGATCTGAAAGTCTGTTAGATATTCCCTTAGTATAGCACCATATATAGTTTAAGTGCTTAGAATAATTTGCAAAAGAATAAACTAAGTCAAATATGTTTCAAATAAATATGTAAAGTAAATGTCCAACAGATTTATGGGTCACATACACCACAGGTAGAGACAAGTCCATTAGTTAGAACAATGCAGGCTTCCCTTCTCTTTTTGTAACAAGCCTATCAGAGGGCAACTTTGTGGTGTCTATCTTCTCCTTCTACCCTTTAAGTGGGTTCCTAGGATTGAACTAACGATTTTACATCAAGCACTCCATCAGTGATTCATCTCCCTAGTTTCTTTGAATTTCTTTTTGGAAAAAAGTAATGAAACAGTTATCTGTAGTCAGGGAGATGGCTCTGCGAGCAAAACCATTTGCAACTAGCTTGAGGACCTTAGTTCAAACCAGAACCCATAACTAAAGGAGAGAACCAACACCTGAACATTCTCCTCTGACCTCCACACTCATGTCAAGAAACATGGGGCATGCTCTCTCACATACCCAGTTACACACACACACACACACAGAGAGAGAGAGAGAGAAAGAGAGAGAGAGAGAGAGAGAGAGAGAGAGAGAGAGAGAGATACACTGATGGTGATGATAAGTAAAAATTGAAAAGGAAATATCTGAAAAACATTACCGAACTTCCGAATACTGGGATTTCCCTGTACGTTTCAGATTGTTTTAAGCCAGAGACTGTCATTGTCTTGTGTCATTGAAAGAACTAGACTCACGAGATACTGTCTTTCTGGGTTACAGAATTCAGGTCCTCATGAGGAGCACTTTCATTAGGGACTCCTCCACACCCGAAGTCCTAAGTAAGAATCCTGATCCCGAGAACAGTGCCTTCAGTGAGGAAGGAAAACTGAGGCCAGACTATAGCAGAACTGGGGAGCATAAGCTGGAGGTCTCTGGAGCCAGAAAGAGTGAACACATGCTTGTTTCTTTCTATTTGGACTTCTTTACTCTCTAAGGAATTGCCCTAAGTCTTCCTTTTCCTATCTCCATATTCTAACTTAACTGGTGCTTCTATTTTGTTTATTTGTTTGTTTTTCTAACTTTCCACAGAAAAGAATCATCATATAATTTCTGATTTTATGTGATCTAAGTTATGAGAATTATAAGAAGCAAAATGAAATTTTTCTGGGCTTCTTTCTCCAGTGCTAGAAAAAAAACAATTCAATATTAAAAGTGCATGCCATATTTAGTGTGCACTGCAAAAACTATTAGTGCTGCAATGGCCAGTCACCCTGGCAAAATTAAACAAGAGTCCACAATGTGTTTGAGGAGAAAGAGCAACTTAAGGTCTGCGGAAGGAAGGAAGGAAGGAAGGAAGGAAGGAAGGAAGGAAGGAAGGAAGGAAGGAAGGAAGGAAGGGAGAAAGAGAGAAAGAAAGAAAGAAAGAAAGAAAGAAAGAAAGAAAGAAAGAAAGAAAGAAAGAAAGAAAGAAAGAAAGAAAGAAAAAAAGAAAAAAAGAAAGAGAAAAGTATGTCCCATCAGAATATGGGCTGTTTGCACAGTCAGTGATGGAAACAGCATATTCTGAACAGAACCCTCCTCTTGACCCTCCTGTCATGGAGAGCCTTGAGGCACCTGTGAGTAGGGAAGGCGAGGTGAGCTACCTGGGTCTGGAACTTGACCGTAGAGGAAGTTCAGTAGAAAACTGAACTGTTGCCTTCATGTAGATATACTAACAGTAGCCAATAACTAATGAAACAGTCATGTGAGCACTTGAATATAAAGGGCATGGGTTATGACAGTAAATTAAATACCAGGAAAACATCCCTCAGAGGTTAAGAGTCCCTGGAAGGAAGGAATATCCCCAAACATCAGCACAGACTTCCACTTTATAGCAGACAGGAGAGGTAGGCACGCAACGTAGAAATCTGCTCTAGAGGGAATGTCATACAGATGAACAAATAGGAGAGGCCTCGGTTCAAACAACCAACTTAATTCACAAAAGCCTGGACACAGGTATGGGGTCCCATGGAGGAGCTTAAAGTTGTATTCCTTCCAGCCTAAGATTATTCTTCATTCTTAGAATGAGAACACAACGCAATTCTGATGTACTGCCTCTTCCCAGAGGTAAAGAAAATAAGGCTTAACACCCACATTACTTTATTAACATTTTCACCACAATAATGCTTTATGGCTAACAAGTTGACTTGGGTTAAGAGTATTACAGAAAACAGTAGACTACAGTGAATATCCATGGGGGGAGGGCAGAAGCAGCTGGCAGGAATAAGGAAGACTGTCCAGCATAAATAAACCTCTCAAGCAGCAACAGAACACAACGGGCAGCTGATTGGGCTAAACATCCTAATTTGGAAATCACCTTGATGTTACCTTTCGAATTCAAAACAAGCATTTGTTCATGGACACAGAGAAGAAAATGCCACTCCAGGGCACATTTTATGATGTTGATGTGTGTTTCTATTTCTAGTCCAACGGTGGATCTTGTTTATTTCTTTCAACGTGGGTGGAAAGCAGGCATTTGGCTGCCGATGCAACCTTCCAAATTGCTGCTATGGAAGGGCAGAGTGCAGTTAAACACAGATGTGGGGCACTGTGCCTTGAGTGGTGAGCCCAGGGTGTGGTAATGGACTCTGTTTTTCCACACACTCAAACCCCAGCAACAGTATTTTCTTCTTGTCCTGAGACTCAGTCTCACAAAGGAGCCTCAAAAGAATAACTTCAAAAATGTTGCTATGCGCTATAACGTCACTGCCCTTCAGAACATACCAGTTTTCATAAAGTGAAAATATTTGACAACAGACAAAAGAAAACAGTCCCATTTCATGGTGGCTTTCAACAAACAGGTCCTATGGGAGACGGGTGAGTTGGTCAGTCCCGGTGGGTGAACCATGAGGTGTCCAGGTGCCTTCTCTTAGATTCAGTCAGGTCCTCCATCAGAGGCTCCAAGGTGTACACTCAGGAGACAAGAGATAACCAGAAACCGGCCTTCTCTTCTAGCATCGCAGGTTTTCAACAAGGACCAAACTGTCAAGTGGGCTAGGGGAATTTCTAGCTTTTAGCTAGGGAAGAACTGTTCACCTTTGGGGGTCTTCTAACACTGTCCGTCCAGTTTCTATTCCCTGTTCTTGTCAGTGGATCCCACTGAGTGCCACCTGTAAACTGAAGAGCTAGGGTAGATGGTGAATTATCCAGCCTAAGTTTAAAGGCTGAAGAAACAGGGAGCCCATACCACAACTCTGTGTCTCAGACCCAAGACCCAAGAGCCTCAGCTTTTATGTCCAAGAGCAGACAGGAATGTCCAAGATCAGAAACAGAGAGTAACTTCCTGCCCTTCTGACTCTTCTTACATCCAAACTGAAAGGCAGGGCTATGCCCGCACATCACTGTGGGAGCTTCTTCACACGTGTCTACCGAATCAGACCTGTCTGTCCTAATCTGTCCTGGAAAAGTGTCAGGGGCATGCTCCTGGATAATGTATCAGCAGCTGCCTGGGCATCTCTTAACTCATTCAAGTCACATAAATTAGTCACCACAATACAGTGACACTGTTAAAAAAAAAAAAAAAAAAAAAGGCCGCAAGCCAGGAGAAGATATTTGCAAATCTGTCATGCATGCGAGCCTACAGTTGTTTAAATAGAAAGTTTAACCAAACATGACGGGGTTATTGAAAGAGTCTAGTTTAATACCTGCATGACTAACCTCGGAGCCCACAAGGCTTGGAGTCTTTAATGGAGGACAAGCTGAGTTCTTGTTTGGGGAAAATTGACCTGAAATATTAATGGAAAAAGTCATAAATGGCTTACACATGCCAACACACACACACACACACACATACAAGTACACGCATAGAAACACACACTCCATCATGTACACTCACATGCATGCACATACACACCTGCACACACACACTCACACACAGACATACATACACAGTCACACATTCTCTCATATACACACATGCACACATACAAACATACAGAGAAAAACTCAAATAAGCAATTTTGAATGAATAGGACTGATATTCTAGTTGTCTTCAAAATATTATCCTGTATTAGTATTAAAAGTATTTAATAGGGGCTGGGGAGATGGCTCAGAGGTTAAGAACACTGTTCTCTCAAAGGACCTGGGATCGATTCCCAGGATCCACATGGCAGCTCACAACTGCCTGTAATTCCCAGTCCCAGAGAACCTGACAGCCCCACCCAGACATGTGTGCAGGCAGAACACCCATGTACACAAGAGAAAAATAAGTTATTTTTTAAAAGTCTTTAACATAAACATAAACCTGTAAAAAAAAGTACATATTAGTTTATAAAAGTGATCCATCTTTTCTACAAAATGTTGCTGATAAAATATATAGATAGACAGGGGCGATTTCTGACAGGAACTCAATGGCAGGCTCTTTGACCTCCCCACCCCCCAAGGGAGGAGCAGTCCTGCTAGGCCACAAAGGAGGACTTTGCAGCCAACCCTGAAGATAACCTGATAAAACAGGGTCAGATGAAAGGGGAGGAGGTCCTCCCCAGTCAGTGGACTTGGAAAGGGGCAGGGAGGAGACCAGGGAGGGAGGGTGGGATTGGGAGGGAATAAGGGAGCGGATACAGATGGGATACAGAGTTAATAAAATGTAACTAATAATAAAAAAATTAAATTTAATTAAAAAAATATATATATATGGATGGATTGTTTAAAATCCTCTTAAAATGTCCTGAAGTCTCAATTATGATGTTTTTCCATTAACATTTCAAGTCAGTTTTCATCAAACAAGAATCCTGTGCAGGTCAGAGGACAACCTCAAGGGTGTGTCCTCACTTTTGGCCGTGCTGGAGGCAGGGTCTCTCTTGTTCACGTCTGTGTTGATGGGCCTGACTGACAGGAGATTGCAGGGTGGTTCTTCTGTCTCTGCCTCCTGTCTTCCCATGTGGACAGGCTGGGATCAGAGACACACTATTGTGTCGACCTTGTACATGGATTCTGAGGCTCAAAAATCAGTTGGCAGGCTAACAGAGTGTATCTTCATCCTCTGAGCCACCTTACCAAGGAGTCAGGAACATCGTGAGAACGCAGGCCACAGGTCAACTGACAGGGCCTCCTGGGAGCTCGCAGAGATCAGGGAACCTGTCGGGGTCTGGCCTAGGTCCTCTGCACATATGTCTGAGTAGCTTGGAGTGCTTGTGGGAATCCTGGCAGTGGGGTGGGGGATGGGCTGTCCCTGATTCTTTTGCCTACTTGTAGGACCCTTTTCCTCCTTCTGGGCTGTCTTTTGCAGCCTTGATATGATGGCATAGGCCTGGTCTTACTCTAGCTGGTTATACAGTGTTTGGTTGATGTTCCTGGGAGGCTGCTCTCCTCTTACAGGAGGAATAGATCTGGAATAGGGTAAAAACTGGGGAGGAGGAGGAGAAACTGCAGTCAAAATTTAATATACGAGAGAGGAATAGAAAAAGAGAGAAAACAAACTATAAGATTTTCATAAAAAAAAACTAACTTTATGAAAATGCGATGATTTCATCAACATTATTTTCTAATGCTATTCTTAATTTTCCACATAATTTCAGATTAAAGAATAACTTTGTATTTATGCTTGATTACCAAGAAGTTCAGGAACAAATTTGATTTAATTCTGTATACGTATATTTTTGTTCCTGTTCTCTAACATTTATTTTTAAGTGCTTATTTTTAACAATCATATTCTCTAAGAGTCTTGTATCTGTCTTTCAGGTAACGGCTTATACTTTGGGAAAGATAAGGTGAAAAAAAATAAACGGCCAATCCCCTCGAATACAGGTGCTTAGCAGCAAAGTGTTGCTCTTCCACCTGAGGCGTCTCACAGCAGTCACGCGTCCCAACAAATGGGACCTCTCCCGAATGCCTGCCCAGAGCTATTAAAATGCTACCCCAGTCTTCATCGTCATGGTTACCAAAATGACAAAACCACAAGTACATTTCAGCTTCCATCTAATTACTGTGACTGTTCTTAGCAAAGAAATCCCAGGGCCCCTAGAAGAAGCTCTGTTTGGGAGAACCATGTTGCTGCTGAAGAGAGGAGAAAGATGCTTTGTCGACTGTCATCTGTTCTTAGCTTTTCTTCACCAGACGCTGTTGTTCTAACAGCCATAGGTGCTTCTAAAGAGAAGCCAAGCTTGAAATTAAAGACAGCCATACCTGTAAGGATTTCATTGGGCCTGTTGTTTACAAAAAAAAAAATCAAAATTTAAAAATATGTATATAAACGTATATATTAAGTTAAGAATTGACAAAGAAAAGCAATCTTTCTAGTTCTGCTTTGGGTTGTGAGTCTAGCCTTTAATGGGTGAGCTATCTCTTCAACTCAGCCTTCCTAGTTCCATATGTAAACAACTTTATTGGTAGGCAGGTAGAGAAATATCTACATTGATATTATATATATTGATACATGCATACACATACATATGTATGTTACAAAGTAAAATTATCTCATCACTAAGTCCAAAGACACATGAATTAGGTAAATAGGACTTTTGTTAATATGGTGATTGTTTTTAATATCCAAATGTATGTTTTTAAATTTTAAGTGTATGTGTGTGTGTGTGTGTGTGTGTGTGTGTGTGTGTGAGAGAGAGAGAGAGTGTGTGTGTGTGTGTGTGTATGTGAGAGAGAGAGAGAGAGTGTGTGTGTGTGTGTGTGTTTCTGTCTGTGGATATGTGCACATCAGTGCAGGTGCTTGCAGAGGCCAGAAGAGGGTGTGAGAGCCCCTGGAGTTGTTAGGAAGGTGGTTGTGAGCCACTAGCTGTGAGTGCCAAGAACCGAACTCTGGTCCCCTGCAAACCCTTCAGTCACTGAGCCATCTCTGCAGCAATCGAGTATGTCTTCACCATTTTATCAGGATTCTAGGCAGACACTGTGATATGGATGGGAAAACTAAAGTAAATCTGTAGAAAGCTGTGGGTAGAAATGCCTTTATCAGGTCCTAATATTTAAGACAGTGGTTTTCAACTCTGGATCTGGAGAAAACTTTGCTGACATCACTGAGAGGTAGCAATGGGAGAAGGTTTAACTCCTGGTACCAGCGGGAAGAAGTCACCTGAAATGAACTGATCAGTCTCTCATGACAGTCATGAATCTGGCTAATGGCGTCAAGTGTCCATGTTAAGAAACTGAGCTCTAGACCACAGACAATGAAGGTTCTAGTCACAAGAGTCTCTTTGATCTATGGTGATTGGTAAAATACTTTGCTTACTTTTAATGGAAAAAATTAGAATACTTTTTATAATGAGAGAAGTAATGATGGTTTTTCACAGGTTGCTGATGGGAGAAGGATGTAGAAAGAAAATTATGCATATTTTTAGCCTAGACTCTATGGATTTTGGAATTCTAATCGTTTGTGTTAAATGTCTAAAAGCCTAAAAGTTTGGCATTTTATGCAAATCAAAACGACCCTGAGATTTCACCTTACACCCATCAGAATGGCCAAGATGAAAAACTCAAGTGATAGCACATGCTGGAGAGGTTGTGGAGAAAAAGGAACCCTCCTCCATTGCTGGTGGGAATGTAAACTGGTTCAACCACTTTGGAAGTCAATCTGGCGCTTTCTCAGACAACTAGGAGTAGTGCTACCTCAAGACCCAGCTATACCACTCCTAGGTATATACCCAAAATTTGCTCAAGTACACAACAAGGACATTTGTTCAACCATGTTCGTAGCAGCTTTATTTGTAATAGCCAGAACTTGGAAACAACCCAGATGTCCATCAACGGAGAAATGGATACAGAAATTGTGGTATTTTTACACAATGGAATACTACTCAGCAATCAAAAAGGAGGAAATCATGAAATTTGCAGGCAAGTGGTGGGATCTAGAAAAGATCATTCTGAGTGAAGTATCCCAGAAGGAGAAAGACAAACTTGGTATATACTCGCTTATATAGACCTACAAGATATGATAAACATAATGAAATCTACACACCTAAAGAAGATAATCAAGAAAGTGGACACAGGCAAAGGTGATTAATCCTCATTTAGAAAGACAAATGGGATGTGCATTGAACTTATGACAGGAGTCTACCACAAAAGGCATCTGAAAGACTCTACCTAGCAGTGTTTCAAAGCAGACACTAAGACTCATAACCAAACCCTCGGCAGAGTGCAGGGAATCATATGAAAGAAGGGAAGTTAGTATGATATGGAAAGGATAGGAGCTGTACAAGGACCAAATATATCCGGGCACAGGGTCTTTTCTGAGACTGACACTCAACCAAGGACCATCTATGGATATAACCTAGAACTTCTGCTCGGATGTGGCCCGTGGTAGCTCAGTAACCAAGTAGTTTTCCAAAGTAAGGGGAACACGGACTATTTCTAACAGGATCTCAAGGGCAGGCTGTTTGACCACCCCCCCCCAGGGGAGGAGCAGTACTGTTAGGCTACAGAGGAGGACTTTGCAGCCAGCCCTAAAGATACCTGATAAAACAGGGTCAAATGAAAGGGGAGGAGGTCCTCCCCTATCAGTGGACTTGGAAAGGGGCAGGGAGGAGACCAGGGAGGGAGTGTGGGGTTGGGGAGGGAATGAGGGAGCGGGATACAGCTGGGACACAGAGTTAACAAAATGTAACTAAAAAGAAAAATAAAATTAAAAAAAATATATTAAAAAAAAAATTAAAACCAAAAAAAAATAATAATAATAATTCTCCTCCCTTGGGGGATGGGGAGGTCAAAGAGCCTGCCATTGAGTTCCTGTCAGAAATAGTCCCTGTTCTCCTTACTATGGGGAACCAATTGGTTACTGAGCTACCACGGGCTACATCCGAGCAGAGGTTCTAGGTTATATCCATACATGGTCCTTGGTGGAGTGTCAGTCTCAGAAAAGACCCTGTGCCCAGATATATTTGGTCCTTGGGGAGTTCTTATCCTCTCCACGTCATACTAACTCCCCCTTCTTTCATATGATTCCCTGAACTCTGCTGAAGGTTTGGTTATGAGTTTTAGTATCTGCTTTGATACACTGCTAGGTAGAGTCTTTCAGAGGCCCTCTGCAGTAGGCTTCTGTCCTGTTACTTGTTTTCTCCTACGTCCAATGCACATCCCATTTGTCTTTCTAAGTGAGGATTGATCATCTAATTCCGGGTCCTCTTTCCTGTTTATCTTCTTTAGGTATATAGATTTCATTATGTTTATCATATCTTAAGGGAGGAGCAGTCCTGCTAGGGCACAGAGGAGGACTTTGCAGCCAGTCCTGAAGATACCTGATAAAACAGGGACAAATAAAAGAAGAGGAAGTCCTCCCCAATCAGTGGACTTGGAAAGGGGCAGAGAGGAGATGAGGGAGGAATGAGGGAGTGGAATACAGCTGAGATACAGAGTTAATAAAATGTAACTAATAAAAAAATAAATAAATAAAATATTAGAGCTAAATGCAAAAATAATAATAAAATAATAATAATTCTATATGCATGGATTACATTTTCTTATTTTTGTCATTTGTCAAAAAGAACAGTTTATGCTAGATAAAAATAAATAAATAAATACATTTAAATAAATTTAAATATATAAATAAATAAAAGAGATGCAGAAACTTTTGAGTTTGAGTTGCTTTTTCTGGTGCCTATGTGGGTAACCTACTTGCATTCTGAATTCTATTTGGCTTTCACATGCACTCATAAACACCTGATCTGCCATATCACTGACTACACTGTCAGGCCATATTACATGACAAGGGAGATTACATAGCTGTTATTTAAACAATCATAAGAGTAGATTTCTTAGCAAATATTCAGATCACTGTCATTTACTTCCATCATATCACTTACAATACAAAATAAGATAGAAACTACCATAGTCAACACAGTCAAATATACCTAAAAAAGGTTTTCTAACATGGAAGTGAAAACACAGTTTCTTTACCAGTCACAGAGCAGAAAATATTCAAACCTCCAAAAATAGCATCTTGATGATGATGTCCAGAATCCAATCCGTTTGGGTTCCTAAAGCAACAAGCAGCAAATGGATATTCTGCAGAAAATGATACAGCAAATGCGGAGATGGGGTACTAATTATCTGCTTTCGTGGTTAATGGTGCTAGGATGTTATTACAGACATCATATCGTCTGGTGTCAGATAATCAGGTTTAAACATAGTTGCAGGGCAGCAGAGCCCTGCTCTGTGATTTAGTGATGGGCTGGGGTGTGTGTTATGAGAGGTTCTCAGTGTAGCTTAGAGAAACCATCACTTACATGAGAGGCACCATCAGCCCTGAGCTCTCTCCCTGGCCTGCCTTTTCTTGGAGACTTTAACTTACTATTTGCTTTGCTTGGAAAACTTTTCAGCTAGATTTCTGCATAATTCTTTCTCTCTCTCCTTTTTTTAACTCTTCAGTTATTTTATTACGTAGATGTATATATGTACATATCATATATTTTGATCGTATTTCTCCCTCATTAGCCTCTCTCATCTCCTTCCCCCTCCTGTTGGCAAGTCCTTTTTCTTTATTTCTAAGCAACTGCATTTAATTACAGTTGCCTCCGTGAGTATGGGTAGGGAATTCGTTACTTGATCAAAGGCAATTTACCAGTGGATACCCTTAAGAAATGTGACTCCTTCTATCCCAGCAACCTTTAACTTACTGTGGCTCCCCAGGAAGGGTTGGGAACCCATAACTCAGCCCTCTGTCCCTGGCTATAGGAGGGAATGCTCGTGAACCCAGTCTTATGTTATGTCTTGAGCAGGTAGCCATTGTCGCTTTGAGTTCATGAATGTGACAGGCATGTCATGTGTTTTTAAATGTGTTCCACCCCCCACCTCTAACATGCTCTCCACCTCCTCTTCTGAGACGTTCTCTGTTTCCTGGGGGAATGTGACAGCGACTAGCTTGTTACGAGCCTTGTATTTAATTAATTGCTTGTCCACGAAGTATTTTTGTACTGTCTTAGTTTCATTTATACAGCATCAGCTTTGGTGAGGTTCTCTGGTGTTTGACAAGTGTTCTCAGTTTGGCTTTATTTTTAGCTGAAAACAAGTATGTAGTGCATACACTGTTGAGGACTTTCTCCTGTGGGTTCTGTTTTAATCAATGAAGAACATGAGGTTGCTTTGTGTATATTTGTGTTACCAGTTTCGAATACAATGCCTGGTACATGCGGGATAATCAATGAATGGATCACATTAAAGATGGATAACTTAATAATCCAATTGTCTAGAAATTAGTAATAACTAATCTCCAAATGTGTCTTTTAAAAACTTGAAATTTGATGCGTCTTTTTTACTTTTCCTAGTTTTAACATTATACAAATATTGAAAAAATTATATTCCATGAACAATCTTTTTGCTTTTAAAGGGATTCTAATTTACTATTTGGCTTTCCAATCCATTTCTTGATTTACATGATGTCAGTGAGATGCAACCTTTCCTCCAATTGCAATTTCAAGTCCACATCATAAAATCTCTCTGTACCACACATCTAAAAATCTGCATATTTTTAACTGGCATATCTTCTCACTGGCAGGCATATGAATATGGAAAATCTGAATTTAGTAACTAAACTTTTAAATTAAATTCTATGCCAAATAAAGACCAGACTTTCTTTAAATTTCTCCTAAAACTTAAAAAAAAAAGGCATTTAACAAAATTTAAATTTGGAACTTTCTGCACCAACTATGAGACAAACCTAACTTTTCACTTTTTGCTCTAAATGGTCCTTGTTAGTTCACAAGCCGATGCACTGGCCCACTCCTGCATTGCTTAGCCATCTCCTGCCTCCACCAGGTGTGTGCCCTTCAGCCGCACACGGCAGATGTAAAGGACAGGCCCACCACGCATGCCCTCTCTGCCTCGGTTTCTCTCCCCTTCTCTGCTCTCTCTGACTTTCTCCCTCAGTGGCCTCCCACCATCCCCTTTTCTCTCTTCTGTCTCTGTCTCTGTTTCTCTCTCTCCACCTCCATGTAATAAATCTCTTCATTCCAGATCTGTTGTGTGTGGCATTTTTAAATATATTAGTAAAGTCCTCTCTTGTCAGTATGTGTTTCCTGAGCTGCTATAATAAAGTGCCACAACCCAGGTGGCTTTCAAGGATATAAATTCTTATAATGTCGGAGATGGAAACTCTAAGATTAAGGTGTCAGAAGGAAGGACCATGTTCTTTTTAAATATGTAGGGGAGAAGCTGACTTTGCTTCTTCCCAGCCTCCAGTGTCTCGTGGGTAATCGTGGACGTGACTTTACTTGGTCTACTCTTTACTTGGTTGTCAGTGGTGGACTTTCTTTGTGTGTCTCTGTGTCTTCTAAAAATACCCATCAGAGTGAGTGACAAGTCTTCCCTCTTCCAGCATGATCTCATCTTGGCTGGCAGCATAGTCCATGATCCACTTACTAGTAAAATCATATTTTGAAATACCGAGGATTATCTTGTTGGAGAACAAAATTCAATTTCTAATATAAGCACCTTTCCTAAGGAAAACAAAAATGATGATCCTCTGTATGGGGGTTAAACGAAGCACATTCTGGGGCATTGATGTATCGATCGAGAGTACAGTCCTTAGCAGGAATGTGTCACTGACTCTTAACTGAAAAGTTACCTAAAAAAGGGGAAATGATGCTCTGACGTTAATGGTACAGGAAAAGAAACAGTTTCCCTTTACCAGAATTCCAAACAATAAGTGTTGGAAGAACTTGTCATTATTTTTAAATCGCCATTTAAACTTCACATTAATGATTTCTGCATCCATGACCCCAGGACAGAAGCAACAGTCTTCTGCCTCCTCTTGGTCCCTCTCCTTCCCATTTCTCTCTCAGCTAAGACCATCTTTTCTAGCTTTATGGCTGCTGAAGATTTTGGAGGCGCAGTTGAGAAGAAACTTGACCCCTGCCTCTGAATCACATCCCCTTTAAGTACCTGTTCATGGTCACGTGTTTTTGCTGGTTTTGAATTTCTGTGGTGCTGGTGACTGAACCTAGAGCTGTGCACACACTCAGCTGTCATCCTCATCTTTTTCCTTTCAGCTCAGGAACAGCACCTCATGAAGTTTCGAGGGTGTTCCCTGTGCTATGCCAGCCCCACATGGATGGACAGTACTCCTCTGAACAGAGAAAGAAAATAAGCCTTTCCTCCTTTCAGCTGTCCTGTCAAGTATCTGGGCACAGTGACAAAAACATAACCACTGCCACTACTCCCTCGTCACTACTAAACCTTTTGCCTCCTCAGAAAAAGACAGTTGACTCAAGAGCATTCTGTTTAAATGCATAAGACACTGAACACCCCTGCATTGTTCAGTTACGTTCACAGCTCAAGACCTAATAATTACTCTTCATTAACCAAATTCTTGAAAGTGACATTTTAATTAAACTCTGCTTTTTCTTCTGAATGTCTATTTGCATTCCACATTTGCTTTCTGATTTAATGTCGTCTGTGCCCTCGTACAGAAATCATCGATATAAGCCGTGTACACAGTTGATACCAACAAATGCTTAGTGACTGGATGTAGAGGCTTTGGAGTGAGATAGTTAGGCTTTTCTAGGCTTTCGTGATATTCTTTGCCTCAGCTAGGTTTTGACACTATATGAAATATTATACAAGGGCTGGGGGTATAGGTCAGTGGCAGAGTGCTTGCCTGTTATGTACAATTCCATGGGTAAGATCCTTACCACTACCAACCACACACACACACACACACACACACACACACACACACACACACACTCCTTCAGCAGACAACAACAGCAGCATATAGTAGAATTAGCCCTCAACTATGTCAGATGGTCTAGGGAAGAACAATTGTGTCTCAGGTGTTAAGATGAGAGAAAATTAACTCAATGTTTATTAAGTGCTGACTCTGTCAACAGCCATTGTAATAAACCCTGGAATTACCTAAGCCAAGGAAAACAGTATAAGAATTCAACTGACAAGAACAGAGGCAAGACTGACTTTTCTCTTTTCTTTCACTTGTGATGTTGCCAAGTTCTTGATAACTTTTCACTCACGTCTCAACATGGCCTGTGGTTGCTCTTGTGACTCCCTCCCTCTCTAAAGGAAAAAGATGTTGCTAGCCAACATTCCCCACAGCTCATGCCCATCCTTAAACTCTGAGCCTTCAGGTGAGTAACCTACAGCTGGAAACGTTGCAAAAAATGTAAGTCAGATTAGTGTAAGAATTTGCCAAAGATAAACAAGGCCACTGACCCCCCAGCCTCTGGGCAGCTAATGCCGGTCAGTGAGATAACAGGTACCCTCTACCACCAGCTTCCTAGAGTAAATGATTTTTGCTCTTTATTAAATGTAAGTGGCAAATATGTGTTAGAATATTATAATCTTATTAATACTCAGACTGATTTATTCTATGCTTTGTGACAGGGCCTTTCCAGGTAGCCCAAATGCTTTGTAATTTGCTATGTAGTCCAGGCCAGGCTATACTATTGGACAATCCTTCTATTCCCGCAGGCCAAGTGTCAGAATGCAGATGTATGCCACCATGCCTGAGTTTTTCAAAACTGTGCTAAAATATAAATAACAGAAATGTGAACCATTTCAGCTATCTTCAAATGTGTGAGTTCATGACTTTAGTACATTCACAGTGTTGTACAAATATCACTGTTTCCAGAACTCACACTCATCCTAAACAAAAATTCTGTCTGGCACTTTCTCAGACAACTAGGAATAGCGCTTCCTCAAGATCCAGCCATACCACTCCTAGGCATATACCCAAAAGAGGCTCAAGTACACAAAAAGGACATTTGCTCAATCAATCATGTTTGTAGCAGCTTTATTTGTAATAGCCAGAAGCTGGAAACAACCCAGATGCCCCTCAACTGAAGAATGGATGCAGAAACTGTGGTACATCTATACAATGGAGTATTACTCAGCAATGAAAAATAAGGAAATCATGAAATTTGCAGGTAAATGGTGGGACCTGGAAAGGATCATCCTGAGTGAGTTGTCCCAGAAGCAAAAGACACACATGGTATATACTCACTCATATAAACATACAACATAGAATAAACCCACTAAAATCTGTACATCTAAACAAACTAAGCAAAAGAGAGGACCCTAATTAAAATGTTCAATCCCCATCCTGAAAGGCAAAGAGGATGGACATCAGAAGAAAAAGAAAATAGGAAACAACCTTGGAACCTGCTACAGAGGGCCTCTGAAAGCCAGAAGAAAACAGGAAACAACCTTGAAACCTGCCACAGAGGGCCTCTGAAAGCTTCTGCAGTATAGACTGTCAAAGCAGATTCTGAGCCTGATGGCCAACTGATGGACAGAGTGAATGGAATTCTATGTAAGAAGTGGGAAATAGTAAGAGCTGGAGGGGACGGGAACTCCACAAGGAGAGCAACAGAACAAGATAATTTGAACACAGGGAACTTCCCAGAGACTCATACTCCAACCAAGGACTATTTGTGGAGATGACCTGGAACCCCTGCACAGGTGTAGCCCATGACAGTTCAGTGTCCAAGTGGGTTACATAGTAATGGGAAGAGGGACTGCCTCTGACATAATCTGATTGGCCTGCTCGTTGATCACTTCCCGCTGAGGGGGGAGCAGCCTTATCAGGCCACAGTAAAGGACAATGCAGCCACTTTTGATGAGAACTGATAGACTAAGATTAGAAAGAAGAGGAGAACCTCCCCTATCAGTGGACTTGGGGAGTGGCATGCATGAAGAAAGGGGAGGGAGGGTGGGATCGGGAGGGGAGGAGGGAGGGGCTTATGGGGGGATACAAAATGAATAAAGTGTAAAATAAAAAAATTTAAAAAAAATTCTGAAAAGTTTCTCATTGTAACAGTTACTCTAGCAGTTAGAATTTTGTTTTTATTTGTGTGTGTGTGTGTGTGTGTGTGTGTGTGTGTGTGTTTATGGATCCTTTCATTTTAGAAGACTCATGTAAGCAGAATCACGCATTTATCTTAAGTCTTACTTATTCTAATTAGTACAAAATCTTCAAGAGTCATATGTGAGAGTACCTATCATTATTTTATTCCTTTATGTGACTAAATAATATTTTAATATATTCATATATATCATATTTATTCACTGACAGATGGGCATTTGAGTTTTCTCCATCTTACAGCTATTGTGATTATTGCTACAATGAATATCGGTACATAATTATTAACTTGAAACCCTTTGTAGGTGCTTTCATATATATAACTAGAAATAAAAAGTGTTTAATCACATAATTCCATGCTTAATCTTTTGAAGAATATAATTTTCCACAGCAGCAGAACAATTTTAAATTCCTGTCAGCAACACTCAAGGGTTGCAATTTGTCTAGAATCTTTCCAACACTTGTTTTAGATTTTTTTCATGATACCTATCTTAATACAATTTCTCATTTTTAGTTTTATTTGCGTTCACTGGCAGCAAGTGACCTTGGACATCTTTCTGTGTGCTTGCTCTTCGACATTTGTATTTCATTTTTGAAACATACACTAAAATATTTTCACTGAAAAACTTGTAATTTGCCCAAGATTGTCCAAAGTGGCAGAAATTGCATACAAAGTCGGGAGGTCAGTGTCTTTCTCTCTCTGAAGTTCAGTGGCTAAGAGACACGGGGCTGGAAAGCATGCAGCAGGGAGCATCCTTTGTGTAACGAATCATTTGAACTCAGGCTTTTCCTTGCGTCAGGTGGGTTTTCCACACAGAGAAAGAAATGTTCACGTGATCAGACATTATACTTAAAAAGCTTTTGAAGCCAAGTTCTTTGTATCTTGTCAAGACAAATGCCAGCTGATGTAATATATATGAAAAGATTGACAGATTAGTTCCAAATTGTCTGTTGGGAGCTGAGATCATCTTTTTATTTGGAAATAAACATATTTTTAAGTAAAGAAAATGGGCTTGACTCTTGCTTTGGAGATATCAGTTTAGAAGGACACTTTGGTCCTATGGGAGAACAAAGCACTGTGGTTCATCGCAGAAAGGCTTGCTCTGGCTTTGAAGGCCACAGTGAAGGCTCATTTTCAATGGCCTAAGAGCCTGCAGACAGCAGAGGCTTTCCCAACTGCCCCTCAGCAGGTGGCCAAAAGACTTCACTTCAACCATCTGGAAATTAATAGCTTTGTGGCATGGTCAGATGTCTTCTACCCAATTTTTATGAAAACAAAAGTTACTGTTATTGGAGATACAATGAAGAAAGTCACTGGAAGGGAAATTACAAGTGTAGTCACAGAAGATGAAGCATTCGATAGAAATAAGGTAATAAAATAAGAGAGTGCTTGATATATTCACGACTCCTTAATGGTTGAGGCTATTTTTAAACCACATTTCATTTTTCAGAGTACTGCTTAGCTGAAGTTATGGCCTGAAGAATTAAATATGAGCCCATTTTCTACGCGCTACTACCTGAGGAAGGATGTCTGCCGTTGCTGTCTGGAGAATAAAAGACTTAAATGAAGTGGGATAGTCGCTAGGGGATACTTGATAGCTCCACATAACTAAGGGAAAACAAGTTTAAAAAGCCTTCCAGTGCTTATGAGGTCCTCTGGACTTGCCGAGTCTGCTGACCACGTTCTCATCATGCAAGGATTCACAGCTCCACTGGACTTATGCAAGCCGTTCCCTATAGCCTCATCCCTGTAGAGAGGCAGCTTCAGACGTGTGGATAATCAAGGCTCTTCTCACCACGAGGCGTCCACATGGATGCAGCACTCTTCAGCTATTGCACCTTTCCAGTTTGCCTAAAAGCTGATGACCAAAGATCATAAATGTGACCCATGCCTTTATCTCTGCAATCTGGAGGCAGAGGCAGGTGGATCTCTGTGAGTTCAAGGCCAGCCTGGTTTATACCATGAGTTTACACAGTGAGACTGTCTAATATATATATATATATATATATATATATATATATATTTGGACAAAATTTTTAAATGGGTGGATATTAATATTTCTTATTAATAACTCAAAGTTCTCAATCCAAAACCTATGTTAAAATAAAAGTGTGCTCAGACCATGAGATCACTCCAGGAACCCGTGACAGTCAATATGAAAAGTCCCTGGCAAAGCACTTGGCATACGTGAATTGCTACCATTACCCAAAATGTTAAAATTGTTCTCAGAACTATTATTAATGAGTCACTCACAAAGCCAGACTCAGCACCTCAATTAACCCAGCCATAATCAATCACCTTATTCATCAAGCTTGGCTGCAAATGCCTGTTTTCCTAAATTGAGTACTTGCTTCATGTATGAAGATGTTTGGTTACTGACTCATTGTGGATAAACCTGTGAATGCTTCTGGCAAATTCCAGAAGAATAGCGCAGAAGGAACTGACACTAGAGAAAGCATGTTTGGGAGAATAAACACTATTTCCTTGAGTGGGATTACTTTGAAAGTTAGCCCATCTTTGGAATTTATATTTTCCCTTTTTAATTTTTTTTATTTATTTACAGCCCGATACCCACCCCCTCTCTCCTCTCCTCCTAGGCCCACCTTCATGCCCATTCCTCCCATTCCCCCTCCCTCTTCTCAGAGAAGGGGAGACACCAAGAGGTACCAACCCACCTGGTACCTCAAGTCAAAACAGGACTAAGTGCATCCTCTCCCACTGGAGTCTGGCAAGGCAGCCCGGCTAGAAGAAAGGGATCCAGAGGCAGGCAGCAGACTTGGAGACAGCCCCTGCTCCCATTGTTAGGGGGCCTACACGATGACCAAGCTGCTCATCCATTACACATATGTAGGGGGGGTCTAGGTCCAGTCTATGCGTGCTCATTAGTTGGTGGTTCAGTCTCTGTGAGCCCCATGGGTCCAGGTTAGCTTACTCTGTACGTCTTCTTGTGGTGTCCTTGACCCCTCCAGCTCCCTCAATCCTTCCTCCAACTCTTTCTCTTCCACAGAACTCCCCAAACTCTGCTGTTTAGCTGTGGGTCTCTGCATCTGTTTCCATCAACTGCTAGTGAAGCCTCTCAAAAGACAGTTATGCTAGGCTCCTGCCTGCAAGCATAGCAGAGTATCATTAATAGCGTTAAGGGCTGGCTCTCTTCCATGGGATGGGTCTAAAGTTGGTCTAGTCATTGGTTTGCCATTCCTTCAATCTCTGCTCCATCTTTATCCATACACTTCTTCTTGTAGGTGAGACAAATATTGGGTCAAAGGTTTTTGGGTGGGTTGGTGTCCCTCTTCCTTGGAATTTATATTTTCTAATGAACATAGATATACCAAGAACTCGCTTGGAGGATTTGCTTGGCATACGTTGACTTCAGCACTGACTGAACCCATTTCATTTTAGACACAAACAATAAAAGATGGCAGTAATCTTGTCAAGGAAAACACATTTGCCACTCCTCAAATATAATTTGGATAATGATATCGTTAATTTTAGAATATACATGTATTAATACTATTAATGAGCATTTTTCATGGTAGTCAACTGACTTTGTTGGATACTGGTATATGCACTGACTTCTACCATTCAGACAGCAATGTATTCTTTGTAATTATTATTTCTGAGTGGCACATGGCAAAAGAATAATGTCTTATAACTTAACAGAGAGAAATCACTTCCCAATCGTGGTTAACTACTCAAATGTGAATGAAAGGTCTCCAGAACCTTTTAAACATTTTAAATCATTTGCAGTACAATATTCACATGGACAGAAATAAGGACAGGAAGATTTATTTCTGTCTTTCCCTGTGTGTGTGTGTGTGTGTGTGTGTGTGTGTGTGTGTGTGTGTGTGTACATGATTGTGGAAGACAGAGGAGGACACTGGATATATTTCTCAATTGCTGCGAACCTTTCTTGAGACAGCATCTCTCACTGAACCTAGAACTCAGCAATATGCCCAGATTTGCTAGCCAGCAAGCTCCGCCCAGGGCTCCTCCTGTCTCTGCCTCCAGAGCATTGAGTTCACGAGCAAGCACAAGCCATCATCCTTGGTCAATTCCATGGGTGCTGAGGCCCTTCACTCCGGTTCTCCCGTTCCTGTGGCATTTACAAATAGAGCAGTACATCCTACACCTAGTCTTCATTCTTTATGTCAGTCCTATGGTCTCCTTGATGACTTTGACCTTAGAAATAGGTATATTTGTGCTTCTTGCATTTGGGATATAAATCAATAAAATCAATGATTACTGATTTAAAAGAACAACTTGTTACCAGAAGCCTATTATGTTAAATTTTCTTTGGGTTTTATGCTATATATCACATTTGTCTGACCTTTTCCAACTGTAGTTTATTTGATGGAAAAATTCAAGCACGGTAATTTTTTCCTAGCATTTTCAAGTGTTGAGAGTTTGGTGGTCTAGATGAGTGCTACTTAGGATTATAAAGCAAAGTAGGTCATAGTTCTAAAATATATTTGTCTTCTGCCAGAAAACCTACTAGATTTTCCTGCTCTGAAATCTGCATCTCTAGAATCAAAGCAATCCTAAAATGTGGCCAATGCATAGTTTTGATGTCTGAAACCCTTGAGTTCAAGTTCAGAGTCTGTCGCTGTCTACTATAACTGAACAAATCATTTGTTTCAACTTTCTCTCTCAACGTGAGCACAGTGCTACCTCCTCCTAGTGTCGCTGTGGGAATAAAATTAGATCTGTGCATATTGACAGCGTCGTTTCCTTATTAGAATTAATAATATTCCATGATCAGCAGCCAGAGGTGGGGTAGGAGGGAGTGTTTGTGTTTCATTTTTCTGTTAAAAAAAAAAAAAAAAAAAGATTAGACCAGGGATGCTTGTCCAAGAAAAATATACTTTTCTTCCTGTTTTCCTGTTTTTCACATGCCTCTGTAGTCCACAGCCTCCCCCATGACATTAATTTAATGCACTCTTAAAGGCTTCTTCCACATCAATACCAAAAACATTAAACACAACCAGATGCAATAATGTTCCCCAAACGTCCTGGCAGCCACAGTACACAGCTCCTTCGCTCCCTCTGCTGGCCCCTAACCCAGGATAACTCCTGACAGAACTGTACTTGTGGGGAGCAGAAATTAAATGTCATTCTACAGAGCTAGACTGGAAAGACCAAAGAGAGAATTACTCAAAGCAATGCTGAGGTCGGCCTCAAGAGATCTGGGCTTAGAAGCATTGCGGTTTGCCTCTGTTTCACAGCGCTTTGTGATGTCAAGTTGAACATGAAGTGTGGTATAACTGCTGACTCCACATCACACAGCAACCTGAACAGAAAGTTATGTCTGCAGCTAAGGACTTAAAACCACACTGATTAGTGACAGGGTATACTTCAGGTTCACGGTGGAGCTCTGTTTATTATTCATAGTCAATAAACAAAACCATTCACCTGCATGTAATTAAGCTTATATTAGTTAAAAGATGTCTTGGGTTCAGGATATAGGAGAGAAAAATAGATTGAGGAAATCTTTGCTCATTTTCAAAAGAAAATAAAAACACCAAGTTTGAGCAACGTTCCAAATAATTTCAACAATTTCTAACACACACAAGGGATGAACAGAAAATGTCGGTGTAATGGCTTGACTTCAAGGAGATGAAATACGTACTACAGGTCTGTCCTCCTAGTTGGACTGCCCCACCTTCAGGAGGCCTACTGGGCCTGCTCACAAAATCATCACCAATGGGACTGTTGGCAGCTTTATCATCCCTCACGGTAACGAGGGCAAGAGCAGAGTCCTGGGTCTCTCACCTGAGCTTCCGACTTGGCTACTAACCAGCTGTATGCAATTCTGCCTTTAAAGGGGAGGGGCCGGAGGCTATAGATGGGGAAGACAAAGGGGAAAAGCTTCCATCTACACAGTCACGGTGAGTCCTTATCCCTGCTGGGTGCAGACTGTCTGCCATCCCTCTCTGAATCGTCCTAATGAAGTCACTGGTTCTCGTGGGTGAACTTTGGTGGAATGCCACCTCAGTTTCAGTTTAGGAGGAGGGGACAGAAGGCGTTTGCTACCATATGGAAGGAATTTTAGCAACAGCGTAGCTTATTCATTCACACACTTATATCACAGTGTTCCTGAGTGTAAATTCAGAACAGCGATCAATATAAAAAGTAAGCTAATGGCTTAAAGATTGTTAGCGTTATTATGACAGAGGTGGAATTTCATCCCAAATCCGTAATTAATAATGTATTGGCTAAATTCGAAGTGTCTGTTTAACTTTACATCATAAAGAGTGATGTCTCTCGCTCAAATTCTACTCAGAATGTTTCTGGAAAGCTAGTTTTTGCCCGTTTCCAATTATGAGATTCAAATATAAATATTCAGTAAGGCCCCAATTAATTATGACAATAGAGAATGCACGTGCATCCAAGGGATCAACCCTAGTTTTCAGGCGTGGTATCAAGCACCTTTAACCACTGAGATATATTTTTTAGCCCTTGAAATATTTTGAAAGACAGCTTCCACTAAATTTATAGTAGTGGACGAATAACTACATGTGTCGAATATAGAATGTTTTAGAGAGAAGGTATAGGTAAACAATGATCATCTAGTTGAGACCTTTTATAATTTTTTTATGTATACTCTCTTGATACATAGGAAGTCTAAGATAAATTATTATACATCGAAATCTGTGTATATTTAATGATAAATACACATATAATATGCATATTTAATTGTGTATATATGATTATACAAATTAATAAATACATCTACACCGTGAATACAGAAATGTGCTATGTGAAATTATGAACATCACTTTATTTATTTTAATTGCATGAGTGGATTTTTTTTTGGAATTCTATGTGTGCAACACATGTACGTCTGGTGCCTTTGGATGTCAAAAGAGCATGTCAGACCCAGAACTGGACTCAAGAGAGTTGTGAGCTGCCATGTGGGTGCTGGGAACCAAACCCCAGTCCTCTAGAAGACCGAGTACTCTTAGCCATCTCTCCGTCCCCTGAAATTACCATTTGTAAAAATGCTCACTTTGGCTTTTAGCAAGATGGTGTGAAGATCTTTTCTGCTGAGGACATGAGATGGCATGGCCCTCTGCAGCCCTCCCCATTCCCAAGCCTCTGAAGAACATGCTTCACTGGCAGCCAAAATGTTTGCTCTGTTTTGGAAATATATACAATGATTCAAACACATTGCTTCACTTATCTTATTGGTGTTTTATTCTTCTTCTACTAAAGATCCCATTATTCTAGAGGAACGCATAAACTTATCCCATCCATGTTATGTAGTGTATTTCATCCTCTCTACCAAATTGTAAAGTAGAAGCCTGTACCAGTCTAGGATTTTTGAAGTCAGGGGTTTCTGTATTTGTTGGACATAACACAAGTAATCTGCTAATCAAGTTTTAGAATGAACATCACCTGGAGTCTGTTACCGATCACTTGAATAGCTAGTGGCAATAGTGTATGAGGTAATTTCACTCCCATTAAACATACATGAAGGTAAGTGTACATACAGTTCTTAGCAATAATTGGTGGGTGTAGGGCACATGCTTTTATAAAAAGGGAAATGACTCAATATATGGCCCACTGCACAGTCACCTCGAACAGAGCCATGTCGTGTTCCTTTTGATTCTTATTATGGTGAAAATGACCCACAACTGTCATTAGTATTTGACACCATAACAATTTCAGTTGTAGTAAAGGTTAATATGTCCTCAGATATAATCACTAAAATAATAATTATCAAGGATTGTTGAAATAAGCTTTATAGAAATATGAATAATTTGAGAAAATTTTGTGCAACCTTTCAGAATATTTTTGTGGGCTACTGTGTAGACTGGTTGAGTTTTTTTTCTCTCTCTCTTCATGTTAAATAAGACGTTTTGAAATTTAATTCAATACTGTTTAAGATTTTGTGACCATTTGTTGTGGAGGAGCTCAACTATATCCATGAATAAGGATTTGCACATAATGAAGAAATAAAATGATTGCTTTGGTACTTTTCCCAAAATCATCTTGGCAAAGAGATTTTTCACACCCCAAATCTTCACATCTGCAATTGCAAAATAATTAATTTGTTACCAAGCCATTGTGCACATTCCAGGACCCCAGCCAAGATCTAATTCTGGCATCCTTAAGTGAAAACTATCATAATGGTAAATACTGTATTTCCTTGCTTCATTTTGCCAATCATTGACGTCACTACTACCCTGTTCCTTAGGAAACTTAATTAAATTCCTTCATTCAGATAATCAACATTTGTGCTTCCAACCATCCTTTAAATAGAGTCCTTTTTTGTCTAGCAGCTGTGAGAACTTTTACCCCATCTTCTCACAGAAACAAATAGAGGAAAAGAACAAAGTTCATTTAACGCTCAGATAATGGGATCCTGTTTGAGATACCACCCATTGGCAGGCTGCGATCTTAGCTGCAAGCTTAATCCCCACATTTATTCAGGGCAAGTGGGTGTCTCCGTCAGTGGAGTTGGTGGAGATGAACTAACTGCTTCAGCGCTCACATCAAAAATCACATTCTCGTCCAGAGACAGGATAGAGATATTGCTAACGACAACACCTGAAAATATTACTGAACTACACACTTTGAGGTCATGGCTAATATATTATTTACAGGCACACCTTTGCACACAGTTGGAATCTAAATGTTTGTTAACTTTGGAGATTTTAGTAAAAAGATGTTAAACGTGGTATGTGCGTGTCCGGTGCGTCATCACGGCAGGGGATGCCTTTTAAATTTTACGTTTAGCCTATCACTAGTGTCCAATGTAAAATCTGCACGAATTCAGCAATAAGCAGCTTTTCTCTTGCTCTCTCACTCTGCTGTCTTTATTTGCACTTAAAGGCATGTGTACAGTCATACATACGCATGAGTATCTGTAGTCATTTCAAGCCACCGAGTTTATAACTGGTCTTAGGTTGTTACAGATACAGCCATTTTCTCCCACTCACCCTGAATAATCCTGATACAAAATCGACATTTGGAGACTTTTCATGTCAGCTTGGGTTTTCAAAATATTTATAGATATTTAAAATGTGTATGTGGCTATTGACCTTTGACAGCAGAGTACCCTGGCTACTAAAATATGCTTTACCCCAAACTGTCACCCTGCCAGCTTATTTACCAAAAGCCCAAAAGCCAAGCACTATAAAAACATGCACTTATGACATCTACTCTCCTAATCTGCCGGCTGGGTCACTGGACTTCTACAGGCAGCAAGGTAAAGTGGCAAAGTCAGACTGGCTGCTCAGTATGTCTCATGTTTTAGATGGAATAACTCTTTCAGATAGGCTACACACTTAAAACACGGGCTGATGACATGTGCAGCTCACTGGAGAAGATCCCAGCACAATGCTGTTAGCCCCTCCACGCCCTGCAAATACTTTGTCCGTAGTTAGGATTCTTGATGTTAGCATAGTCTAAATTAGCCACAGCTCTCATCTTTTGTTTTACCCTTTCTTGTTCTCACTTTGTTGTCAGAGGTTCCTTCAAACATAGGTCCAAATCTCTTTTCAATCCAGTGTTTGACTTCCCCTGCTGACCTCATTCCAAGTCAAACAAAGGGCCACTATCCACCCCATTATCCTACAAACACACTTCCAGCACCAGGCATGTATGCCTTTTGCTAAGAGAAGGAAAACCTATGCTTCTAAAGACAAAAGGATAAATTACCACGCGCAGCAAGTGTGCGCTGACTGCATATGTCGGTGCTGTAGCGAGGCGCACAAGGCGATGAGGTCGTAAATCTCTAACATCCTGATTGCAGGACTCCACACGGCGCTTCAGTTAATTAGAGGTCAGCATATGTGTTTCCCTGGATCAGATCTGAAGTCACGAAAAGTGTCGTTTGGAGAGAACAAGCCTACTGTGAATGAACAGAGAAATATTTTTCTCAGCAGCAGAGCTCACAGTGTTTTTGTTTCTTAATGGAGTTTCTATTTCTACCCTGGAAGTCTGCAGCACTGAGCTCCTTGTCACGTGTGCAATTACTGAAAATGAAATCCTTCTCCCCTATTTAAAGCTTTGCCATACCTCCCCCTCCACGTGCTTGTCTCTAAGATGGTAGCCAGAGCCACATGCGTGCTCACTTTAGCCTCCCTGTCCTGAGAGAAGCACTTCGAGCCCCCCCCCCCCCCAGCACATGTATTTTCAGCATGCCTCAGAAATCTCAGGGACACTCAACCCCCTCAGGAGCTATGCAGCCCACATGCAATGAATCTCAACAGACTTGAACAGATTGTGCACTGAAACTAGGGCATAATGTCATTTGCTCTGAAAGGACCCGGCATTCCTGACACTTTATTCACAGAGAGCAGACAGGTCACTCTCACATCAAAGACTTGCCAACGAGAGGGCTTCCCATCTGCGGAGAGGCATGATGAGCTTTCTGCAGCTCCTCCTACTGTCGGCACCAACATACGTGCGAGTGAAAGTCACAGTGCATTCCCTGCAAGTCATAATCAACACCATTGCTGGCTTTGTGACTGAGGGACAGCAAACTCTAAGAGTTCAGTTAGAGTTACAGGCCACCTTTTCTCATATATGCTTAGTCACTGAATACAAGGGAACGATGACTGAAGATACAAAAGCTGAGCTGGGTGTGGTTAGCATGAGTCAGGGAAATGTTGATTCCTCCAGGTGCCAAGTCCACTCAGACAGTAACAAAAGCTGGAGGCAGCAGAGGGCCGGAAGCTCTCACTCCCTGCTGGTAGGGAAGTTCACTGGTACAATCAAGCGGACCCCCTCTGGGCACACAGGTCTGTGTACACAGCCAGACCCCAGTGGAGACTAGGGGCTCATCATCATGTCCCCACTTCCGTCTGGATGCACAGGCCTCTCTGGTCTGGTTGCATCTTCTGCAGAAATGTAAGGGAGTCCCTGCTGCGAGGCTTAACACACAGGGCAATATTAAACATGACCGGGCGGCAGAACTCGGGCTCTCGTGCTTCTGCCAACAGTGGAGGAAAATATCCGAGTCCCAGGAAAAAGTCATGCCTGATTTTTTTTCTAAACTCCAACTACCCCCTCAGTATTTTTTTTCACTTTTTATTGGATGAACTCCAGTCCCACTCATGTCCCCTTCCCCTTGAGCCCCCTTCCACCTTGCAAGGCCCCCCAACAGAAAAAAGAAATCTTATGGAAGCTGTGGCATGCCACAGTGCGCCCCACAGTAGACCCTTTTCCACACTTCACTGCTTGCAAATGTTCATTGCGATGATTTGTCGGTCTGGTACTTAGCCTCTGGCTTCGGCCGTGCCATCGATACTTGAACCTTCCTGAGACTCCTCTCAGACACCCTTGTTGCCCTGTGTCATGAGGATCCTGTAGTTTGGGTCTGTGTTCTCCAGAAGTTCATCCGTGGGTAGATTTGGGTGGGCCAACTCAAAACCTGGGCCTGAGAGGTATCTGAGCAATCCGCCAACCGGCTCTCTGCTCTCATGCCCTTGTTGGCCAGCTCGCCAGCAAGTTCTGCTACCAGGCGTGTATCTACCCCGCCACCCAGGTGAGGCGCAGGGCCCTCTCTCCCGAGTGTGGCAGCCAATGAGGAACATGCTCTCCCACTCTCGTGACGCCTAGGCCAGCTTTCCTGCCTGCCATAGACGTTGAGGTTCTAGGGAAGGGAGAGGGCTATCTCCCCCTTACCTGGACCACTGCACAGCAGACAAGAGACAGGGCTGGCTCTCCCACTCCCAGGCCCTCAGGGTCGGCTCACCTGCAGCCCCCACATCCAGGGCCACTGTCTGTGCTGCCCTGGTGAGGTTCCCGGCCTGCTCTGCCAAGTGCTGCAGCACGTGAGGGCAAGGCCAGTCTGATGACCTGGGGACCAGCACATCTGCCTGCCTGCCACTAGTGACAAGGTGTGTGTGGGGGGGGGGAGTAACTCTTCTTCGCCCAAGTCACCAAACAGCTGACAAGTTGCTGTTCAGTCAGTATTCCCAACATTTCAAATTCATCATGTCTGACACTGAAGTCGCAGTATTATTCCTCATTGTCATTCTGCCCCACGGTAACTAAAATTCCTACAAAATGCTTGGTACAAAAGAAAGTTGAAGCTCGCTTTACCTTCTTCTTTTACTTCCTATTTTTCAGTAAGTCTTTTTTTTTTCACTTCAAGATTTGAGTAACTTTTATCATTTCAGATTCATTACCTGTATCCAACTGATACTATCTCTGCCCACGGCACTGCACAGCCTCCTAATGGGATTCACCACCTATGCTCTCACACAGATGACGTAGTCTTTATCAAGCAGGCAGGCTGGTAAATGAAAGGCTGCCTCTCCTCACCCACCGAACTCCCTGCTGTCAGATTAGAGTGAGGCCACACGCTCACTGGACACGAAGGTGCCATCTTCTCTGCTTATCCATCGCTTGCTTCCTCCCCTGAGCTATGGCCACATTGTCCATGCCCAGTTCCTTCCAGGACCAATGTATGTTCTGAGCTGAGGCACTTTAAATGTGTCAGTCACTAGGGTGTTGAGCTTTTCAGCACAGGGGGCGGAGGGGTCATTTCCTTAGGTTTTTGCCCAAATATCTTCATCTTAAAATTAAAAGCACAGACTTCTCTAGCTGCTACAGTTAAAACTATAACCATGTGGCCCACATACCTTCCACTCACACCCTCAGCTTGGGTTCCTCCGTGTTTAATGTCTTTTTCTTCGCACGAAGGGACACCCATTGAAATACCATGTTTTGGTGGTTTTGTTTTTGTTTTTCCACAGATATCATGACCGAGATCGCAGAGAGTTTGCTAGCATGTGCTAAGAAGCCCCCAAAACAAGCATTAAGGAAAAATGGTAACATCTATGGGGATATATTTAAGATGTGGATTTCTTTCAATAAAAGAATTCCCTTTTCAAAACTTTACTTAAAAATTACGAAAGGATATACCAATGTTTATCTATCAGCAGACTTATTCTATGCTTGTTTAGGAAAAGCGAATGAAGCAAAAATGACATAAATTTGTATCATGTAGACCACATGTACTTAATCTGGTGGAATAGAAATGTTCGTGTACACATAAACAATACTGCAAAGCAATTTTTACAGTAAGATCCTAATTTTTGTAGGAACATTAGGTAACCCATGGAGAACTGATAACATAGAGCTAGAGGAGCAGTGTTCAAACAGTGATTACATCTGCCTGGGTTAGGAGGATGAAAGAATACAATGATTGCTTTGGCTTTTGTTTCTTCTTGGGTTTAAAGACTGTTTCAAATCTTTCCATAGTAAAAGATGTTGATTACGTAAGTCAAGAAAGAAGCTCAAAGAGGCAAAAAGAACCTGTGATCCTAAACACCACAGCTTTTAAAAAGCAAGATGGAAGCGTAGGCAGTAGGCTTTACCATCAGCACTGCGGTTCCTCTGTCAGGACTTCTGGAGGATGACTTAGAATCTTCAGGCTGAGGTTGCACAGGGACACATCTGTTCCAACTCCCATCTGTTTGTTTTGTTTGTTTGGGTTTGTTTTCAAGACAAGATCCTGCTGTGTAGTGGAGGGTGGCCTCAACTCAGCAATCCCCCTGCCTCCTGAGTGCTGAGATTAAATAATTAAATAGATTAAATAATTTTATAATTTATAATAAATAAATAAATTTTTAAATAAATAATTAAATAAATTTATAATTTAAATAATTAAATAATTTTATTATCACCATAGCTAGAAAATTATTTTAAGATTGCTTGTTCTATGTAGTCCAATTTGAGGGCTGACTCTGTGACTCTGTGTTAAAATTTAGACTAACTTGATATCTGTGTTAGTTTGTGGAAAATATTCTCAAATTGGTCCAATGAGACAAAGCTTGAAATTCCTGCATTTCACACCTAAACATTAGTTATCTAATTATTTACTGATTTTACTTGAAGATGAAAAGCTAAACAAAACAAAACAAAAACTTTCCAAAGCATCTCTAAATATAAACAACAAATAACACATTCTGAGCATAATAAAATATTTTCCCCAATAAAACTAAAATGTATTTGATACACCTTTCCCTTTCTAAATCTAGTTTTTGAAGCACAAGAAATTGTCATGAAAGAAATAAGCCGTGCTAAAAACAAAATCAATGAGATGAAGGCAAATTGTGAATCTGGTAGAAAAAAAAATCAGAAGACAAGTGTGAAAATGTGTTATCCTTCCTGTTTCTCACTTGTTTGCATTTCTGCATCAACAGTTCTTGTGTCTGCCAGGAAGAAATATGAAGATGTCTGCTTTGGAGTAAAAACCATTCACACTGACTCAGTTTAGCTAACTGAGGGTTAGCTAAAACACACTGGCTACCGATATGGTAGCCAGTTTTGAATGGTTTTTTTAATCTATCCTGTGGATTCCACTGAAGATGGTAACAAATTTAAACATCACCTGATAACGTAAAACCAAGGTTTTCAATATTGTACGTTATTGTTTCATCATATAGACAACTAAAGGGCATAATAATAGTAGTTAAAGTCTTTAGCAAGCAGGAAGAGAGTTGTAAAAGTACCCTCTCAAAAGAAGAGCTCTGTTTTAGAATGTGGGAGAAAGAAAACTGCCAGAACAGCTTCAGGGTGCTCTTTTCACCCAGCAGCACACGCAAACTTCTGAGATCAAAAATTAAAAAAAAAAAAAAAAAAAAAAAAAAAAAACCTTTTGTTGCACTTCGAGTTGCTTCATCAAGCAATACAGAGGAGAAGAAAGTAAAGGCCTTCCTTGTCTTGTAAACCGCTCCGGAGTCCCATTGTTTAACAAGGGACAGAAAAGAAAAGGGGTGGGAAGGGGGAGAACGGTGAAGAGGGAAAGCAAGCAAGTTTGTCTCGTAATTATTTTCCCAGTAGGAGGAGAAGCGGAGCTTGAAGGGGACGCTGTTTTCATCTTGGGTGGTAAACATTATCTTATGCAGTTCCACAGGCGAGGTGCTCTGTTGCCTGCTAATTTAAAGCATGTGGGTGTCTGAGGAGTTGCCTTGGAGGTGAAAACGCCCAAGCACCACGCTGAGATTTGTCTCCTCTTCTTACATTTTCTCAACCTAGCAAGAGAAAATAAACACGGTCTCAAGCTTAGCGCTCAGCTCTTCCCCTGAATTTTAAGACAAACAGCCTGGAACCTGCAGCTGTGTGTGACTCAGACTCAAAGAGGAGAAAACTTCAAAAGCGCTTCTCTGTTCCCCTTTCAACCCTATAGAAGCAAATTGATGAGAATGCTCTCCTATTATCCAAAGCCTTCCACCCTCTGCGGGCCTGAAATGACCTTTGTTCACTGGAGGAGGCTGAGACTCGCACGAAAGAGAGAGGGAGAGAGAATGCCCGCTCCGGAGCAACAGTTGTCGATCTTGCTGAAAACAACCACAAAAATCACAGGAGGAAAGCATCCATGCAAATTAAACTGAGTAACCCGTACAAGTGACTCATCTTTCGATTCCTGATTTTCAAATCATGTCCTTTAATATCTGTTATACATGTGTGTATGTGTGTATGGATAAATGTAGAGGCATATGTATACATATGCTGCTGAAGTCGTGGAGAGAAAATTAATTGCCAGAGCAGATTCTAAGACATTTGAGTTGTGTGACATTACACAGTTCTGTGGGAAACAACATGGAAATGAAAATTTAGTCAAAGAGGAGTGACCGAGCCTAAGAATGATCTGTTGTTAATGAGTGTTTTCCAAGAAAACTACGATTAGAGTGCAATCCTTTTTCTCGTTAATTTTAATGTTACCACCTTCTTAGCAGAATGAAGATACTGAAAAGTTAGCCAAATTATATGCTTTTCAAATTGACTGGGTGAATATTATCATGGTGTCTTCTACAGAATTTAAGTTATTATAAACAGGACTTGCTGTGCTAACAGCTAGGTTTGTAGCAATAAACACAGGCTGTGTGACTTTTATCTTTCTTATCTTTCTTCATCGTGGCAACAATCTCACAGACCAGCAGCTGCTCTGCTCTGCTCTGCTGCTCTGTCTTGAGGAAGACGGACATTCAGGTTTCTAGGAACTAGACAATAGCCTCAGCCAACTGTCCTTCTCATCGATGCCAGTTTCTGGGTCTGTGGTAAGGCTGCTTGGTAACAGGATTTCTAGAAAGCTCCAGGAATTGCAATTTAAAGAAAAGGAAGACAGGAGCACCTTTCCTGTGGGCTGAAAGCTAGTTATTTCTCATACCTATAATCTGTTTGCCATTTCAAACACAGGCTGAAATGAGCATGTGACCCATGTATTATGAAGACATAGATGAATCAGCAGGTGCACCTGTGGGGAAGCCTCCACAGCCACGGCCGAACAGCCACGGTGCCTTTGTACCAGACTTGAAATGCACATTATCGTACGATTCTACTCCCACTCTCTTTCTTCAACTCAAGGGCTTGCTAGTACCTAAGGGACTACTGTGTCACTGCTTATAAGGCCACAGTGCTCTGTATAGAAGGACAATCCACAAAATAGATGCCCATTTCCCAGTTATTGAAAAAAATGCTCGTTTAGGATTAAGTGCGTTTGCTTCTGCAAATGTGAGAGTTTTATCAGGTTGAGGGGAGAAATGAAATGAGAGAAAAAGATGGAACAATGAGACTTGGATCACCGTGTTCCTTAGCTATCAGCAGCCCTGTTTCCTCAATACCTCTTAAGTATATTTTCCACCTTTATCCTTTTGAATTCTAAGCTTACAGAAAAGTGGAGAGCAAATAGTCACACAGTGCAGAACCTCTCATTTTGTTCCTCTATTCCAGGGAGAAGTGTGAAGTGACACACTGTCCCCACATGAGGATATTTTATTCTGTAATCTATAAAAGTAATCACAATAAAATAAATTATAATATTAATTAATTAATCTTATTTGAAACAGTACGTGTAAAATAGAATTAGATGTGGAGAAGCAAAAAATAAACTGTAAATATCTTCTTCAGACACTTGGTCACTTTTCTTGCAGCCACATAAAGCATTCTGGCTGGCTGGCTTGTTCTCTGCTAAAGCGATGATTGTCTACTAATTGCAGGCGTTTCTGAGGCTCATTATTACTAACCTGTGAATATGACCTTTCAGTCAGCCAAATTCCAAAAGCAATATATAAGATACAAGTAGCTGCCTTCTAAAATCGAAACCACATTGTACAGAAAGATATTAGAAAACAGAGTTGTTTTGCTAAGAGCATCTAAAATTTAAAAAGAAATATTATAATATGGGGATTTTCATGCACCTTCATGTATGTAAAACACAGCTCACTGACATCCCCTTTAAATTTGTATTTATATTCTAACTTTAGGTCAACAGTTCAGTATCAAACTTTAAAAAGCAGACCTCAATGATGATGGTAGAATTCAGAATAATACTATCAAACACATTTTTCAGTTTTGCATTGATTGCTAATACCACTTGCATTCATGAGTCACTCAAAAGTTTTCAAACTGTGGTCCAACGCCTGTGAGAGTCCCGAAGACTGTTAGTGGGTTGGCAAGGGCTCTTACATAACAGTACAAGGATATTGCCTTCCTTTTGATATTCATGTTTTCATGAGTGTGCAGTGAAAAGTTCCAGAGCCTCCACAACAACTGATACTGCAGAGTAAGTGCTGAAGCAGATAGTGGAATCCAGCTGCCGCTCCTAGACTACGCGCGGATGAAATTGCTAATATGTTAACAGAGCTCACTCATCCCAGAATTCTTTTCTTAGAAAACATAATTATTCATAACCACATTGTTTATGTTGGTGCACTAGGTTTACCTTTGCTATTATATGAGTGTATAAGCATTTCTTTTACACCCTGGGCCTAATTTTTAGTATGATAGACGTTGAAAGATTATAACTGTTGGGATCAGTAAGCAGGCACTTCTACAGCCAGCTCCAAGAAACCTGACAGACCGGTTATCAGGCATCTGTGAAGACACCCAGACCACCTCCTGACCACCTGGAACTACCTGCACATGCTCTAAATCACCCTATAAAGAGAACAGGAGTCTCTCTCTCTCTCTCTCTCTCTCTCTCTCTCTCTCTCTGCCTCGTCTCTCTGCGACCCCTATCCCCCTCCCCTTAATAAACCTCCCACGTGGAACCGATCTTGTGCCGTGATTTGTGAACCCGCGTGTAACCCTCACATTCGCACGTTTCCTAACAATAACTACATTTTTTTTTTGGGGGGGGGGGGAGTTCCTTGCAGCCCTCAGTAATTTGGTGAGTAACTGAGAATTACTGTCCTAACCATAAAAATTAAAAGAGACTTTGAATGTAGGCACCAGTCTGTTGTTCTCTTCTGGCAATTTCATTAAATCTTTCAGTTTTCCTCTTAGTTTGGCAAACTATGGAGAAAGACAATATAGCGAGCAGTCTGAAGGTAGTGAATGCGGCTAGACCTAAAGTCAGAATAGATCATACCTTTACCTGTTTAATAAATTCTTCATCCGTCCCGCTGGGATGACAGGGTGTCCTCAGTTCAGTCTCCTTCGTTGTTCTTAATAGCATTCTACCCAGTAAATGAGGTACAAGGCTGCTCCCACAACAGGCACAAGACAGGAAAGGCTACTTTCTCTTCACCTGCCCAATGGTGAGTCATTATTTGTCCCATACCAGACCTGGTATCTTCATGTCACTGAAAACTCAGCATATGCAAATGGAGATCTCCCCGTGGGTGCACATTTCAGCCAGCTTCCCTTGTGCTCAGAAATACTAGACAGGGAGATTGCTCCCATCCTTGACAGTAAGTTTCTTTTTTCCATAACTAATTGGTAAATACTCACCCTCTGACTACCTCATTAGTCCCAAGTTTTGTCCTGGTCTCCTAAGAGAAGCTCGCAGAAGAAATAACTAAGAGCGAAAGAAAATTCCAATATTGGGGCTGGTCAGCAATTTGCTTTTCTGTATAATGTGGTTCTGGAGAGAGAGAAATTTCCTATTACCCGGCACCACCACCGTCAGAGTGCTGGCCTGCATCGTATCAGCCCACTAAGGAAACGGTCCAGGGCGGCAATGCCCCGTCACAGCATCTAATTCCTCCACGCACAGTTTGACCAGTACCATCTGTTGAAAATGCTGTCTTTTTACTATTGTATAGTTCTGGGTTTTTAGTAAAAGTCATTTGTCCACTGGTTTGCGAATTTATGTCTGTGTCTTCAAATTGATTCCATTGAACAATGTGTCTGTTTTTATGCCAATACCATGTGTTTTTTATTACTATAGCTCTGTGAGAATAGTGAGACCTCCAACAGTTCTTTTATAGTTCCAGATTGTTTTAGCTAGCCCGGGTTTTTTTTTGTTTTTCCATATGAAGCTGAGAATTGTCCTTTCAAGGTCTGTAAAGAATTGTGTTGAAATTTTGATGGGACTTGCATTTAATTTGTAGATTGCTTACTGTTGTTTTTAAAAAATGAAAATCCCAACCATTTATTTTACCAGCAGCCAGATAGTTGCATGAAAACCTACTAGCTCAGAGAGGCAGGGAAAGTACCCAGCTGATCTTCCTACTCAGCTCACATTCCAGAAAGAAAAGGCCGAAAGCCCAACGCTAAAAGCTTGCTAGCTCACCTGACAGCCCAGGAGGAAAAAGCCAAAAGCTAAAAGCCCAAGAGCTAGAGAGCTAAAGCACCCTGCTTCTGCATGCTGTCTTAAATACTCCTCTCTCAAAATCCCCCCTTTCTGTCAATCCCTGTTAGATGGTTATTTGCTCCACCTCTTGACCTAGGGTTAACTTTATTAAATCCTGTGTACAGAAAGCTCTGGAATTAAAGCTGAGCCAATGATAATCACCTGTCTACAGGAAACAGAAAGTTCTTGGATTAAAGGTGTGGGTTAGGGCTGAACCACACCAAACAAAAGACAGATTTTTACAGCTCACAATATCAGAGATCACAGTGGGATCAAATATCCTGCAACAGCTTATGGTAAGATGACCATTTTTACTATGTCAGTCCTACCAATCCATGAGGATAGGAGATCTTTCCGTCTTTTGCTATCTTCTTCGATTTTGTTCTACAGTGACTTGAAGTTTTTATCATTCGGGTCTTTCCCATGCTCAGTCAGAGTCACCCCAAGATATTTTATATTATTTGAGGCTATTACGAAAGTTCTCCTAATTTCTTTCTCAGTCAGTTTGTCATTTATATATAGGAGGGCTACTAATTTTTGTGAGTTAATCTTGTACTTAGCTACTTTTCTGAAAGTGTTTATAAGCTGTTAGGAGTTCCCCAGTAGAATTTCTAGGGTCACATATATAACTATCATATCATCTACACTTAAGGATACTTTGACTTCTTCCTTTCTTATTTGTATCTCCTTGATCTCCTTCAGTTGTCTTATTGCTCTAGCTAAAACTTCAAGTACTATATTGACTAGGTTTGGAGAGAGTGGACAACTTTGTCTTGTTCCTGATTTCAGTAGAATTGCTGGGTTTCTCCACATTTAATTTGATGTTGGCTATAGTATTGCTGTAAACTGCCTTTATTATGTTTAGGTATGTCCCTTATAGCCCTGATATCTCCAAGACTTTTATCATGAAGGGGTGTCAGATTTTGTCTGCAGAGGGCCTTTTCCGCGTCTAATGAGATGATTATGTGTTTTGTTTGTTTGTCATTCCGAATCCCCTGCCCATTGCTGCTGGGCTGAGCACTATGCTGGAGTCGCATTTCTCATGTGGGACAGTTTTAGAAGAGAACAGAAAAACCTTAGGATCAAAGGCTCCACCTCTCAGGAATGGCCAGAGCGCTCAGGGTGCTCAGAATGCAAGGCAACGGTCACGCTCTCATCTGGGGTGTGGAAATGAGTTTTCCACTGTGTTACAATTACCTCTTTTAATGAGATTGCTGGTATCAACAGATGGGCATTCCAAAGCTTGTTATGATACTTAAGCTTCTGTGCTAATGGCAGAAAGTACAGGCAGATGCCCCAAACCAGCTGGAATGCATATCTGGTGCAGGCCTGGCAGGACGCAGGTCTGACTGCTGCTCTACTGGTGGTCAGTGGCTGGTCTCTGCAGATGAGCACTGAGCTCTTGGCATTATGGAAGGCTTCAACAGTGACCTAGGCAGCCATAGCACCCTGGTTCTGGTTCAGTACCAAGCAGTCCCCAGCACAGAAGCTGAAGGCTAGGATGACACCTTTTCTTTATAAAATAAAATGGGGGTGGGTGGGACCCTGCTATTAAGGTCGAAGTCTGGCAGTTCCGTATAACTCCTGAGCTCCATGTACTATAATGGACTCCCTTGTTCAGCTTGTTTTCCTCCTCCTTCTGATCTGGGGAACCCCAGATCCTCTAAGGAGCATCACTTAGCCCTCAGGGAGATTACAAACACAACCCTTTCCTAATAAGAAACCCACCGACCGTATGCTAATGAGATGTCTTGGTGTTTTGGCTTTTAACCTTACCTGGAGTTTTTCCCCCACCCATAGGACAATTAAGTACTGTTTTCCCCTTCTTATGATAGGGCTGTTTTGTTTCATGTAAATCAAGTATCCCTGGCATCTCTAGCTCCAGTGAATCAAACACATTCACCCTAAAGAACCCCTCCCAGTGCTTGAGGTTTGTAAGTTCCTGTTTCAAAGGAAATAAAGGGGCCGGCATCACCTATTTCACTACAACCAGCTGAAACTAGTCATTTATTCTGGGGAAGGACAGGCTCCCCTCCTCCCTGAAGAATCACCAATGGAGCCATGTGCTGCTGGCAGCTGGGAGCCAGGAGTGTGGCTCACTGTTGCCATCTTTCCATCTTTCTAGCACCTCTCCATACACTTCTGTGCAGTCTGCAGGAGAAAGTGGCTGGCTGTTCTTAAAGCAACCATTTTTGTCTGCCGGAACAAAACCATCTCTGCTCCTCTAGGTTTTGGAGCTCCAAGCAAGCTCACGAAGCAGCCACTAACTCGCCCAGGGTGGGCCTTTGTTGCCACCTGGCTTGAGTTTGAGAGCCCTGGGGTCCTTTGACCCTGCCCTTCATGCTTCACCCTTCTCTACCCAGAGTGTATACCTCTGGATTCATGCTCAATGCGGCCGGAGCTTCTGGAAAGAGTACCCAGCAAAGACCAGGCCTCTTACGAACACAGAACACCAGTTTGTTTCTGGTTTTGTTTTGTTTGTTTATAAGGTAGATAGCATTTACTGATTTTTGTGTATTAAACTATCATTGAATCTCTGTGATGAAACATACTTGATCATTGATCTTTTTTATGTGTTCTTGAATTCGAGTATTTTATTGAGTATTTTTGCATCAGTGTTTATAATTCTGAACATTGATGCAAATATTTGAAATTCTCTTTGTTGAGTCTTTACATGCTTTAGTTATCATGTGGCTGTGATCTCATAAAATAAATTTGGCAATGTTCCTTTTATTAATAATCTAAGGAGCATTGGCATTAATTCTTTTTTGAATATCTGGTAGAATTCTGCACTAAAACCATCTGGCCCTGAGAATTTTTTAAAGACTTTTAATGACTGCTTTTATTTCATTAGGTTAGAGGTTTATTCAAATTATTTATCTAATCCTGATTAAACTTGATGTTACATATCAAGAAAATTATCTATTTCTTCACAATTTTGTGAAGTACAGGTTTGTAAAGAATATCCTTATGATTCTCTGGATTTCCTCAGTGTCAGTTGTTCTGCAACCCTTTTCATTACTGATTTTGCTAATTTGGATATCCTCTCTCTGTTTTTCACTTAGTTTGGATAAAGGTTTGTCTATCTTGTTGATTTCCTCAAAAAACCAATACTTTGTTAATTGGTTTTTTGTATTGTTCTCTTTTTTCTATTTTATTGATTTCAGCTCTCAGTTTCATCAATTCTTGCCTTCGGCTGGTGTGATTCCTTCTTTGATAGTGTTCAGGTGTGCTGATAGGTTGCTACTGTGGCATCTCTCCAGTTGTTGTGCTGTTGGTGTTGTTTGTTTTTGTGTAGATGATTAATACTATGAACTTGCCTCTTAGAACCGCTTTCGTTATGTCCCGTTTTGGATATGTTGTTTATTCATTTTCATTGGATTCTAGAAAGTCTTTAATTTCTTTATTTCTGTTCTTACCCATTTTTTATTCAGTAGAGAGTTGTTTAGTTTCCGTGACTTTGTAAGCTTTTTGTTGCTTCTGTTGTCATGGTTATCCAGCTGTAATCCTTAGTAGTCAGACAGGATGCAGGGAATTATTTCAATTTTCTTGTGTCTGTTGAGTCTTGACTTGTGTTTGATTATGTGGTCAATTTTAGAGAAGGTTTCAAGAGATGCAGGGAAGGTATTTTTGTATTTGTGTTTTGGATGAAATATTCTGTAAATACCCTGTAGGCCCATATGGCTACTATACCTGTTAAGTCCAGCACGTATCTGTTTCACTTTGGTCTGGATGACCTGTCCATCGGTGAGCATGGAGTTTGGTACATCCCACCATCAAGGTGTGAGGGTCAACATATGATTTAAGTTGTAGCATTTCTTTTACCGACTTGGATGTGCTTGTCTTTGGGACATAGATATAAAGATTTGCAATGTCATCATCATGAATTTTTTTCTTTGATGGGTATGTAATGTCCTTCCCTATTTCTTTTGATTAGTTTTGGTTTGAAGTCTACTTTGTTAGATGTTAAAATGGTTAAACAAGCTTGCTTCTTAGGTCCATTTGCTTGACACACCTTTACCTTGAGGTAATGTCTGTCTTGATGTTGAGGTGTGCTTCTTGAATGCAACAAAAGGATGGATCCTATTTTCACAACCATTCTGTTAGTCTGTGTCTTTTTATTGGAAAATTGAAATCATTGATATTGAAATAGATCAATGACTAACGGTTGTCGATTTCTGATAATAAAAACCAATAATGACAACCAATTTGTTGTTATGATTGCTGGTGGTGGTAGTGGTGGCAGTGGTGGTAGGGTGTATGTGCTTCTGATTACGGTGGTATGAAATTACCTTTTTCCCTGTGTGTTTATGGTTATAGTCAACCTCCTTAGGTGAAAGGTGTTTTTTGTTGTTGTTGTTTTGTTTTTGTTTGTTTGTTTGTTTGTTTTGCGTATCTTCTGTAGGGCTGGATTTTGTAAACAGGTATTGTTTAAATTTGGCTTCATCATGCAATATTTTACTTTCTTAATCTACAGTGATTGAAAGTCTTGCTGGGTATAGTAGTCTGGGCTGGCATCTCTTGTCTTGTAGAGTCTGCAGTAATCTGTCCATACCCTTCAGGCTTATAGAGTCTCCGTTGAGAAGTCAGATGTAATTCTACTAAGTCAGCTTGTATAGATTACTTGGCTTTTTCCCCTTTCAACTTTTAATAGTCTTTTGTTGTTGGTCTTCTATATATTTAGTGTTTTGATTATTATATGACAGTAGAGGCAGAGGGTGGGGTCTTTCTTTTTTTGGTCCAGTCTATTTGGGGTTCTGTGTGCTTTTTGTACCTAATAGGCATCTCCTTCTATAATTTTGTTGAAAACATTTTCTGGACCTTTGAGCTGAAGTTCTTCTACTTATTATTCTTATGTTGTTTTTTTTTTTGTTTTGTTTTGTTTTGTAACTTCCCAGATTCCCTGAATGTTTTGTGTCAGGAGTCTTTTAGATTTAACATTTTCTTTCACTAATGTGTCAACTTCTTTTATAGTGTCTCTAATGCCTGAGATTCTCTCTTCTATCTCTTGCGTTCTGTATATAGTGAAGCTTGCCTCTGTTTTTCCTGTTCAATCCTAAGTTTTTTATTTCCAGAATTCCCTCAGATTGATTTCTTTATTAATTCTTTATCCACTTTCAGGCCTTGAGCAATTTTATTCATTTATTTTCATTGTTTGTGTTTTTCTGGATTCATTTCCTCTTTAAGTACCTCTATCATCTTAAAACAAGCAGTTTTAAGCTCTTTTTCTTGTGCTTCAGCTGTTTTGGGATATTCAGGGCCTGTTGTAGGAGAATAACTAGGCTCTAGTGGAGACATATTGCACAGCTGTTTTGATTGTGCTTTTACACTGGTGCCTAGACTCTGGGGTGATTATAGATCTAGATGCTGATTTCTGGATTTGTCTTTGTTAGATGGGCGTTTTGTTCCTAGGTTTTGGTTTCCTCTCTGGATTTGCAGAGAGTATGATGGCTGTGTGTTTTCTGGTAGGAAATTTTCTTTGGACCTGAAAGTTGTGGCCCCTGGGATTTCCAGGTAAAATATGTTACTGTGTTTTGGGGAGCTGACGCTTAGGTAGGCTATATGGTGATAGGCTAGGGGTCTGCAGGGATTCACAGGACAGAGGAGAACAGAATGTTCCACCACAGTCTGCTTATTTCATCCCTTGGAATGAAGGAGACAGTGAAGGTCTCCCAAGAGGTCACCCAAGAGGTTATGGTATAGCACTGGGAATGAGACCGGGGTGTGCGGATGGGGCCATGAGGGGTGGATTCATAGGAACAGAAGGAGAGGGGAATATTCACAGACAGCCTAGGTGCTTCCCAAGCAGCAGTGTCTGGGTTATCAGGGAGTGTCTGCTGGATTTGGGGGCTGCGTGAAGGAAATAGTTGTGGGGGTTTTAAGGGAAAGATATATGGGACCCATAGCAGATGAGAGCAGGGGTCAGAGAAAGCAAATGGAGCCGGAACAAGGAGGGCTGGATTTGGGGGAAGAGAGCAAATTAACAGATTTAGTGACTTATTAGGTAAGAGTAAATAACTCTTCTAATATTTTGAAAAGCAAATTCCGGGGGGAAGGGATGTTGTAGAAAAATTGTTTTCAATGATGAAGCACTGAAATATAGTGTGCAGCCTACACAAGCCACAGTGTTTATCTACTGCATGCTGGTTAAGAGCCTACAATGTGACGCCCCCGCGGTCACAGCAGGTAAAGCCGTTTTCTCATGCCTCAGAGGCTGTAGGGAGCGAGTGTTCACAAAACATTCCGATTTTCATAAGTAGGTGAAAGAGTAAATGGTACCTGAAATTTTTATCTGCTCTTGTCATAGGCAAGAGTTTATTATTTCTAATACGAAAGTGTATGTGTGTGGGGGTCAGCTTAACACTCTCCAGTCAACAATACATAAATACCAAGCCAGTAATTGTCGAGGGGCTTTTTTCAGGCATCATGTATGCAAATAGTTTCAGCTTCTGGTTTCCAGAGTGTTTGTTCTTTCTTCTAAGCAAACGTGTTGCCAAATGCAAGAGGCACAGAACATGGTGGTTTCCTTTTAAAGGTTTATAATTTCAGTTTACTGCTGTAACATTTTTCCTCTCCTTTCCCACCTCTCTCTCTGTGTGTGTGTATGTGTGTGTGTGTCTTTCTCTATCTCTGTCTCTCTCCCCCTTTCTGTCTCTCTCTCCATTTTTATCTCTCTCACTCTCCCTCTCTCTACCTCTTTTTCTTTCTCTCTGTTTCTCCCTGTCTCTCTGTCTCTCTTATCCTACCCCGCTCCTCGGTATGGGTAAAATTGCATGGCTTGAGTTCTTCTAATAATCCTTTGCAACAAATGTTCTTAAGACAGTCTATGAAAATGTTGTAAATTCAGATAGTTGATACACTAACCATGACTGACCTTCTGTGGGTGAATTGAAAGTTTTCACTTGTTATTTTTAAACACTGTCACCCACACCATTGGCAACAGAAAGCAGGGGACAGATTTTGTTTGATTTACTTATTAAGACTTTTTTAACCTACACAATCTCGAGTCTTAATTGCTGCGGTGGTGTTCATATTGGCAGAAGAGACAAGGAGCTAGTGTAAACAGCAGAAAGAGGGTCCTGTGAGACTGTGGAGATTCTTTGATTTCCTCAATACAGCAAGAAAAAGCATACATGCGTCTATTCAGAAGCATTGACGAAAAAAGTTTAGCATAAAGGATTCTATTTCAGTCTATTTTCCTGCAAACTTCTTGAAATATAGAAATGGAAACTAACATAAGAGCTCAAGGAACTCCACATCTACCCTTCACAGTCTCTGAAAGGAGGAGCAAGGCTAATTCCCCAATAGCCATATTTACAGAGATAGGTGAAGTGTTCTCACAGCAGCTGGCTCAGAACTGATTTCTTTTGAAATGACTTTGGAAAACTCTGGTTTGCACAATTCAATGAAGTCTTTCATGGCTAGGAGACTCCCCTTAAAAAAAAAAAAAAAAGCAAACTGATATTTGTTTGTTTGGCTCCATTTACAAACATTTTGCCTGCCACAAAGCAAGCAAAAGAAAAGAGGGAAGTGTTGGCAGAATGATACAGAGTGACATAAAAGAAGAGCCTGAGTTCCAGATGGCACAGAAGAGAAAAAATAAAAGCATGGGGTGGGGCTTTGTCTGCAGAACAGTGGATTCTCAGCGTATCTTAGAATATGAAGGTGTCAACATATTTGAGACTCGAGACACGGCAGGTTGCTTTCCACTTACCGTTGTCTATAGGCAGGTGATATAAGGTCTATAAGGTCTATAAGCCGGGAGCTATGGAATCAAAATGGGAGGTCTGGGATGCCTGCTCCCTCCACACCTACAGAGTTTCTCTGTTCCTCTGGCATGTCAAGCAAACATCCATGTGATCACAGTCTTGCTCTCCTGTGCCTTAGTGTTCTCTGGCTATAACCTGGATGTTACAATCTTAGTGAGAGAAGCTATAACTGTATGTATTGTTCTACCCAGTTCACGAACCCCAAAAGACCGGGAATAAACAGACTCCGCTGTAAATACATGAGGTTCTTTTTATTGTGAATTACAAACTGCAGCTTGGGCCCATCCCCCTCACCGCCAAAGTGGTGAGAGCAGAGCGCCCATTGCTCAGGTTAGTTGGATGATTTAAAGATTCTGGTCCCTCCCAGCATGCCCAAGGCAGGGGCGATTCCTGCCTGGCAAGCATCTATTGGTCGAAAAGCTGCATTTTGCATTGATTGGCTATAGGAAGATCCCCAGACCATTAATGACCTGGTGTTCCTCCCTAGGGGGATGGGCCAGTTTCCTAGCAACTGTATCTCTGGTGGGTGGGGAAAGAAGGCGGTTCTTCCCCTCAGGGCATCACTGGACTTCTCCATCCACTTAGTTCAGACCTTAAGTATTAATAATAGCTGCTATTTTTTAATTTTTTGGTCTCTCAGTATGAGACTCTGGCCTGTTAACAGTTTCTCACAGCAGAGGTAGGGAAGGTCCATGGATTCACCAGATAATCTAGACACTCACACCTTAGCTATGTTTACAGCTTTCTATTGCTGTAAAAAGACGCCTGTTATTAAAACAGCTTATAAAAGGAGGTACTTGATTTGGGCCTCACAGTTCCAGAAGATAGCAGATTCGGTGACTATCACGGCAGCCAAGGCTGCAGTAGCCATGCAGGCAAGTTATTACATAGAGAGCTGTTTTTCTCACGCTGCATTAGCCCTTGACTGAAGCTTTTGAATGTACGTGTTTGGCTAGTCTCCTTCCATGACCCCACTAAGACTCCTTTGGGCATCTTGCATATGCAAATTAATATCTTCATTTTTCAGAAATTTCCAGTCACTTAAAAATTGTCTTCTTCTTTGTCTGTTACTTATTACATGGTTAGGTAGCACACATTTATCTAAGATGTTTCTGCTCTCTCTCTCCCTTCCTCTCTCTTTGTTCCCTCCCCATCCGTCTCCCTGTCTCTCCCTCCAGAGCCTTCTTTTCTCTCCCTCTCTCTGTCCCTTTACATTATTCTATTTATCTAACTTCAGTTTGCTGGTTCTTTTTTCTGTTAGTTCATTTTGTTTTCCTCTCTTAAAAATAAGCTTATTTAAAAAAAAAAAAAAACACAAAACTTGCAAATAAAGAAAGAACCATCTCCTGTTTTCAACATCAGAATTCCCATTTGTTCCTTTCCTCTTCGTTGGTGTTCTCAGGTTTGAATATCACCATTTTCCTCCCTTTCATTCTTTTTTTTTTAATTTTTTATTAATTACACTTTATTCATTTTGTATCCCCCCCATAAGTCCCTCCCTCCTCCTCTCCCGATCCCACCCTCCCTCCCCTTTCTGCATGCATGCCACTCCCCAAGTCCACTGATAGGGGAGGTCCTCCTCTTCTTTCTGATCTTAGTCTATCAGTTCTCATCAAAAGTGGCTGCATTGTCCTCTACTGTGGCCTGATAAGGCTGCTCCCCCCTCAGCGGGAAGTGATCAACGAGCAGGCCAATCAGATTATGTCAAGGCAGTCCCTCTTCCCATTACTATGTAACCCACTTGGACACTGAACTGTCATGGGCTACACCTGTGCAGGGGTTCCAGGTCATCTCCACAAATAGTCCTTGGTTGGAGTATGAGTCTCTGGGAAGTTCCCTGTGTTCAAATTATCTTGTTCTGTTGCTCTCCTTGTGGAGTTCCCGTCCCCTCCAGCTCTTACTATTTCCCACTTCTTACATAGAATTCCATTCACTCTGTCCATCAGTTGGCCATCAGGCTTAGCATCTGCTTTGACAGTCTATACTGCAGAAGCTTTCAGAGGCCCTCTGTGGCAGGTTTCAAGGTTGTTTCCTGTTTTCTTCTGGCTTTCAGAGGCCCTCTGTAGCAGGTTCCGAGGCTGTTTCCTATTTTCTTTTTCTTCTGATGTCCATCCTCTTTGCCTTTCAGGATGGGGATTGAACATTTTAGTTAGGGTCCTCTCTTTTGCTTAGTTTGTTTAGATGTACAGATTTTAGTGGGTTTATTCTATATTGTATGTTTATATGAGTGAGTATATACCATGTGTGTCTTTTTGCTTCTGGGACAACTCACTCAGGATGATCCTTTCCAGGTCCCACCATTTACCTGCAAATTTCATGATTTCCTTATTTTTCATTGCTGAGTAATACTCCATTGTATAGATGTACCACAGTTTCTGCATCCATTCTTCAGTTGAGGGGCATCTGGGTTGTTTCCAGCTTCTGGCTATTACAAATAAAGCTGCTACAAATATAGTTGAGCAAATGTCCTCTTTGTGTACTTGCGCCTCTTTTGGGTATATGCCTAGGAGTGGTATGGCTGGATCTTGAGGTTGGGAAAGAATCATCACCAACCCTTTATCTGACAGAGGACTCATATCCAATATATATAAAGAACTAAACAAGCTGAAAAGCAATAAACCAAGTAATCCACTTAAAAAATGGGGAACAGAGCTAAAGAGAGAATTCTCTGTAGAGGAATATCGAATGGCAGAGAAGCACTTAAAGAAATGCTCAACCTCATTAGCCATTAGGGAAATGCAAATCAAAACAACCCTGAGATTTCATCTTACACCCATCAGAATGGCCAAGATGAAAAACTCAAGGGACAACACATGCTGGAGAGGTTGTGGAGAAAGGGGAACCCTTCTCCACTGCTGGTGGGAATGTAAACTGCTACAACCACTCTGGAAATCAATCTGGCGCTCCCTTTCATTCTTTAAGGATTTCTTTTAGTTCCAGAAAATGTTGCTAGCCCCTTTAAAGGACTGTCTAACTTCACCATTCAGACCTATCCAGATCCTTCCAGGGCAGTTTTGTTTGGCTGGTGCTTTGCTTTCTTTTGCTTTGTTTTGAAGACAATGAGCTGTGATGACTTAAAGGAAGGTCTATTGCCTGCTGCTTTCCCCACCCATATACGGGTTATACTTTCCTCCTGTTCACTTCTCCAATAACTGAAATTTTAGATCCATTTTAGCAAGTCTCAACACTAACATAATTCGTTACAGGTTGTCTTGTATACACATTGCTTGCTCTCTACTTAACAGACCTGTTTAACAGCTTAGTTAAAATGGGTGCCTTAATCCTAATTTTTTCCAGATGTTCAGCCTCTGGTGCCCTTGCTCAGGCATTCTTCCCTTGCTTTTGCCTTGGCCCGACTCCATTAGTCCCTTTGAGCTGGCATAAGGCACTAATTTGCCAAAAACTGTATGGTTTGGAGGCTACTGTCAAAGTTTGGGGCGTTTCTGTTTCCACCCTATAGAAACAGCCTTGTAACTAGCAGTCTAGGGACCCTCTCCCTAGCCTTTTTCCAGGACCAGCTTTGGGCATGTGTACCTGGCCTCTAGACAGTCAGGGTTGCAGGTTATTTTTAGTTTATATCTACCTTTTAATTCCTACGTCAGACTAGTCAGATACTGTTTAATCAGAAGTTGTGTGGAAGTCCTGGATGGCAGCCAGCATTGTAGTCCATGTTAGTGGAGGGAAGAGGTTTGAGCTCTCACAACGTATTGGTTGTTCCTGAAAGGGAACAGCCCAGTATACGTTCACTCCTTGCCAAACACAAGAATTAATTATGATCCTAACAGTTTCTTCTTTTGTTTGTTTTTTAGCTTCTTTTATCAAGCTTCTGGTAGCCTAGTTATTTGACTTGTATAGATGTACCAATAACTGCAAATTGCTTTCCGCTAAGATAACCACTGTTGTTGTTTATTTGTTTGTCTGTCTGTTTGTTTGTTTTCATAAGTAAATAATTTTCCATGCTCCATTCCAGAGAAAACCAGTTTCTCCGGGCAGAGCCAAAGACTTCCTTAACCGCTTGTCCCATTTTCCTGCTGAGCAGAACCTTAACATCATGTGTCCCTAGACTAGGGGAGTAGGGGCTTCCCTTGCAAGACTGATAGTCTGCTCTGAGTTGTTACAAGTGGAACAGCAGGGTGGCTGACCCTTCTCTCCCTGGCTTGACCCTCCAAGTGTGGAACACTCTTTCTGTGAGCAAGCTGGGACAAGGATGATCGCAGCCCCAGTGTTCTTAACCTGTCACATTTAGTTCAGTGTCAACAGATAAGAAAAAAGAACCTCATCTGCCTAGAAGAGATACTTGCCAAGTTGAACCAGATTGAGTAGTTAAAGAAAAGAGCCCCTCTCCTGGTGACATATGCCCAGGACATGTGTACCTGGGGCAGAGCATCTGTGCATATGGTGAGGGTGGAAGTTAAAGGAATAGCTCTGAGTCAAAAGCCATGAGGTCTTGCTGTTATCACTGAGAACCGGAGGAGTTACCTGAATGAGTGTACCTCATCCACTCTGTGGCCTTAGGGATGATCTGCAGTGACTTTCACCGGTTGTTGTCTTGCTGAGAAGAGGTTGAACACCTGCCTCTCGCCATTCTGGAAGTTCTGCATCCTTCAGATTCCATAGCTCGATAGTTAGCTGAGGAACATAAACACGTGTTCTCGATGAAAGCAGAATGTCTGCCCCTATTTTACAAGGTCAGGAGGATGAAAAGAGAGGACGGAATTCCTCCCTGCTAAAGCGCAAACTATTCCTGAGACATGCCCTTCCAAAGTGCTCATAATTCCTGTGACAAGCATCAGTCTTCCATTTCAACTACACAAGTAGACTTAATATATTCTGAATCAGATACAGGAACTACAGGTGTTTCTGAAGTGACATTTGTCTACAGTGACCCATATTCTGAGCACCCAAAACCATTTAGGCATCAACTTTTAGGTTGAACCTCTACTTCAACCCTAAGGACTGTTATATTATTAATTCACTTTGGTTCTGTTTGACTTAAACCTCCTCCCAGAACATAAACAAAGCAACTTTGGTTCTCTCCCTTTTCCTTTCTTTTCTTTTTCTCCTTTTAAGGGAATCCCTAGCAAAGATATCAGATGTCAAAAGGGGGCACCTGCAGCTGCACTGGAGACCCGTGGATATTAAGGTCAGCTGTGAACTGCTCATTAGGACGGCGGGGAGCATCGCTGGGAAAAATTAAAATGCTTGAAATTGCCTAAAGGAGCTGAGCAGGTCTAAGTTCCTGCAGAGCAACCGTTTAGCCAATACATTATAGCTGATGCCAAGCACGCTGAACTAACCTTTGACCTGCTTGTGCACTATCCATTTCGAAAGAGCGCAGGTTACTTGGGAAAGAAAGCAATTCCAGAAAGGCTGTAATATCACTAGAAATGATACAAAAAGCCTCAGAACAAAAGAGTGTTTGAGATTTGCTCCTAAATGAGCATGAAATGAAGCTCTAAACTGATAGCTCAAATTCAACAAAATTACTGAATGTCTGTCTCACCAATTATTCTTCTGATTATATAAAAAATGATTCATTATAATCAATTTGGCTACCAGCAGCCACCTCTAGCCCAGCAAGATGACTCAGCAGGTAAAAGTGACTTTACCTTAGGTTGCCAAAATTCAGTCCTTGAACCCATGTTTAAAAAAAACAAAATCTGGATACAAAGATGTATGTCTGTGTTTCCAGCACTCATACTACATAAAGAGGAAGAGACAGGAGAATCACATCAAAGCCAGCTAGCCTGGAGTACACAGCATGGCAGAAAGACCAGGAGATGCCCTTCCTGGGCAAAAGGCCTACACACACACACACACAAACACACATACACACACACACACACACACACACGCACGAACGCACGTACTCATACATATGCACACACAGGCACACAATGATAATCTTTAAAAGAACTTCTTTTAAACAATAACTGCATGCTGACATTTCTCACTGCTTATGCCACCAAATATTTCTTCCTACACACCTATGAAAACTGACAAATATTGCCAACACTTTCTGTTCCTTAGTTTTTAATTTTTTATTGTCATATTTCTGTGCTTGGTGAACCCTCCTTGTCACTGTTTTTTTTTTTTTCTTAATATATTTGTTTCTGTTTTTGTTTAGCTCAAACGGAACTTTGTGCCATAAATATGGTAACAATGCCTGTTTCAGGGTTTCAGCATATAGTTGTTTTTTTTACCCTCTTCATTTTTCTAAAGAAGATATTTCTTTAATATGTGGATAATCAACAAATCAACTACTAGGGAACCCACTTGGAGACTGAGCTGCCATGGGCTACATCTGTGCAGGGGTTCTAGGTTATCTCCACGCATGGTCCTTGGTTGAAGTATCAGTCTCAGAAAAGACCCTTTTGCCCAGATATTTTGGCTCTGTTGCTCTCCTTGTGAAGGTCCTGTACACCTAAAGAAGCCAAGCAGGAAGGAGAACTCTGGGTAAGATGATCACTTCTCATTCAGAAAGACAAACCGGTGGACATCAGAAGAGGGAGAAAACAGGGAACAGGACAGGAGCCTACCACAGAGGGCCTCTGAAAGAATCTACCCAGCAGGGTATTAAAGCAGATGCTGAGACTCATAGTCAAACTTTGGGCAGAGTGCAGGGAATCTAATGAAAGAAGGGGGAGATAGAAAGACCTGGAGGGAACTTAAACATTCTTATTTTTAATAAAAGTGTTGCTCAACTGTGCCAGTTAGTGGTTGCAACAGTTCTAGATAGATGCTCTCTACATTTTAGTAATTTAAACTTCTAATATCCCTCGGTAATCCCTCCACGGTGATTCTCAAAGATTTTCATCTATTTGTAATTTGTAATCAGCACTGGCAACTGCGGAGGCCACGGCCAGGCAGACAGGTCGGAGTTTGGCAGAGCCTCCCGGAGCAGCTCAAGCTGCAATGCAGAAGCAGAGCGTGGAGCAGTGCTCCTGCGGGTCAGGAACCGAAGGTCTGGGCGTGGGGCCTGAAGGCTGCTGCTGTTCCGTGGGACCAGCCCCAGGGATGATGACGAGGATAGCAAAGACACGTTGGAACCTGCTGTCCCCGCTGTGCTCTGCCCACAGCCCTCCTTGGAGCCCTTCACAGAACAAAGGCTCTCGCTTCACTTTCAGCTCTGAACTCTAAAGTGAAGCTGTAGAAAAAAAAAACAAAAAAACCGGGGCTGGAGATACACAATTCCCATTTAGGCAAGCTGCCATGGTACAAAGCAATACACCTGCTAAGTCTCCCCACACAAAAGAGAAGATAGCGTAAATTTTTTTTAAAAATAAACATGTTTGAGAGGGAGGAGAAATAGAAATGTCTAGTTTCGATGACAACAGGACAGACGGATTTGAACTCTTACACTGCGGTAAGGACGCCATGCTGAGGTGTGTCAAACATACAGTCCGTTTGCTTGATAAAGAGTAAGAACCATGACCTCCTCCAGAAGAGCATAATTTTAATCATCACTTGCCAGTCTTTGAAAAGATTCTGCCCAGCAGACAGATAACTTTCAGCTGCATTAGGGGCGTTTTAAAATAATTCCACACCCCCTCAGTCAGAATCCTGTCTTGGAAGGAATAGCAGATGAGCCTGTAAGGTTCAACAACTCAACAACTCCTACTTATTACTACGCGAACACTAGTTCTCGAAAGTGAGATATTTTATGGGTGGGTTGGCAGAACATTAGCATAAGATTAGAAGTTTAAAAAGTACTTTTCTGAGAGGCAAGGGATTAGCTATTGATGCCCTCCTCGCTTCGATATTTTACCTCCAGAGATTTTCACTTAGCTTCAAGGTTCACAGGTGGCAAACGACAGATCTTTTAGAGCTTTAAATAAGGCACTAGCGAGCTCACAATGGGGGTGTGATTAGAATGTACACTGTGCCCCGGGGCCTCGTGGGTTCAAATCCTTGTTCCACAGCTAGTGGTATTGTTGTTGGTTGTTGTAGGGTTATTTTTAGGGGGACGACTTTTAGACGTAGAAACAGGCCATTGAAAGAGAGAAGAGGGCTTGAGGGTGATAGCCTAGTGGCTTCCTGTTCCTCTTCCTTCTGGGGAAATGCAGACAGACCGCTGTCCCATGCCCTGCCACCGCGAGAAGAGCTGCATTGGACGGTGGAGACATCCCTCAGCCGGGGCTGAAATGAAGCCCTCCTCTATGTTGCCTTTCATCAGGTCCACGGTTGGAGCAGTGAGGACAGGAAATGACACACTGCACTTCCGAGAAAGCAAAGTGCTGATTGTAGGGCATGTGGAGGAGCAATCAATACTAATGAAATGATTCTTTACAGTAAATTCACAGAGGCCTGAAAGTATAATCTCCTCCCTGGGGGATATTATCCCCTCCAGCTTCATTAAAATTAGTGAGCTAATATAAACTGGCAGAATGGAAGGCTGTATATTCCCTGTTCTGTTCCATTTGGTTTATTTGGATATTGATTCTTTAGACAATTTGGGCTGAGGAAAACAACTCTTCCCCTACTCAACACGCAAACCCACAGCCCCTCACACACACACAGCAGAAAGCCCTCTTTAGAACTCCAGTGCTACAGAAAGGGAAATGGGTACACAAATCACCACAGAGACATGACCAGAAGGGCTATACATTCCCTCCCACCTCGCCATCAAGTGTGCTTCTGGGGATAGCAATCAAAGCTCCCAAGACACTAAAAATAATATTAAAAGAAAAAAAAAAAAACCAGTTATGGCAGAAACATCAAAAACTGATAAGCCTTCTACAAAAAGCCTCAAAAGAAAAGCGAGTGTCAGTCTTCCTGGGAAAGGGGTGGGCTGACACACCACTGAGTAGCACCTAGATCAAGTCTAGTGAAGTCTAGGTCAAGTCCGTACTATCAGAACGCAGAGCCTAAAGCGGGAGACAAGGCCTCAGAATCCCACTGGTATGTACAGCCTCCGCCGCTGTGTAGAGCCGGAGATGTGCCCAGCTCCACTGAGGAACTCTGAGATTGGTGGCTGCTGTGGACCTCTCCTAGAGCGTTTGCACACTCTTCTGTTCATTGCCGGAATCTACTGTGCACACTCTGCTCTCGCTCTACCAAAGCACGGTGGGTGTTCGGAGCACTCCTCTCTTTCTTCACACCGAAAAGAACCATCCTTGTCTCATACCCACAGGAGAAACGTCAAAATCTGAGCCTCAAGGCTGAGTGTACTCCAGCACAGGGGCAGAATCTAGAGAGCGTGGGAGGCAGGAAGAGCACTTTGCACTTGGTAAGAATGTGAACTATCACTGAATGAAGAGAGGGCAATTAGGAAGCCATTGCAATGCTCTACTAAAAGTAGATACTATTACATACATTCGGAAAATACTATTTTTTTTTCTCTTAAACGGTAGATAGATTCAAGGCAGACATAGGAGGTAGAAGTATCAAGTTTGTTGAATACTGATTGGATGTAAGGGTTGAGAGGAAACGCTTTAGAATGGCTATATCATACATTTTTATTTTGCCTCACTGAGAAGTTACTGACCCAGTTCTCTGACGGTCAGAACCCTGAGAGAAAGATTAGGCTTGCAGAAAAGAATGGCAATTTGGTTTCAGTATTACATTTATGATGCTCACACACCATTCAAGGGGAGCTATCCAGAGTAGAGCTAAATGACTTGAGATAGCACTCAGGAAATGTCTAGAAAACACACAGCTTTTATTTTTGGTTTTTAGTGACAGGGTTTCCCTGTGTAGCCTTGGCTGCCCTGGACTCACTCTGTAGGCCAGGCTGGCCTCAAACTGACAGAGCTCTGCCTGTCTCTGCCTCCCCAAATGCTGGGATTGCAGGCGCCTGTCACTGCACCCAACTCACACACAACTTTTTAATCAAACACTAGAAATGAAAGTAAACGATAGAAACTAATGGGACTGTAGAATAAAACAAAACAAACAAAGCTACAGCTGAATCCTGACAACTACTAGAATCTATCTATCTATCTATCTATCTATCTATCTATCTATTTATTTATTTATTTATTTATTTATTTATTTATTTATTTATTGGGGGGGGTTTTGTTGTTTTTTTTTTTTACTATTTATTCACTTTATATCCCAATTGTAGCCCCCTCCCTCATTTTCTCCCTCATTTCCACCCTCTCTCTCTCTTCTCCCTTCCCCCTCCCCTAGTCCACTGAAAGGGGGAGTCTTCCACCCCTACGATCTGACCCTAGCCTATCAAGCTTTATCAGGACTGCCTGGATCCTCTTCCTCTGTGGATTGGCTAAGTTGCCCCACCAGGGAGAGCTGATCAAAAAGCAGATAACCAAGTTCATGTCAGAGACAACCCCTGCTCTCCTTACTAAGGAATCCACTTGGATACTAAGCTGTCTATGGGCTACATCTGAGCAGGGGGTCTAGGTCCTCTTCATGAATGGTCCTTGATTGGAGTATAGTCTCTGCAGGGCCCCCTTAGGCCCAAATATTTGGCTTCTGTTGCTCTTCTTGTGGAGCTCCTGTCCCCTCCAGGTCTTTCTATCTCCCCCTTCTTTCATATTATTCCCTGTCCACTGCCCAAAGTTTGGCTATGAGCCTCAGCATCTGTTTTGATACAGATACTCTGCTGAGTAGAGTCTTTCAGAGGACATTTGTAGTAGGCCCCTGTCCTGCTCCCTCTCTTTGGCTGCTTCCAGCGTCTGTCCTCTTTGCCTTCTGAGTGAGAGCTAAGTGTCCTTCCTAGGGTCCTCCTTGTTGTCTGGCTTCTTTGGGTCTGTAGATTGTGGTATGGTTTTCTTGTATTGTGTGGCTAACACCCACTTACAAAGTGAATGTACACCATAGGTGTCTTTCTCGTTCTAGGTTATCTAACTCAGGGTGATTTTTTCTAGCTCCAGCCATTTGCCTACATCAAAAAGTAAGACTAAGAAAGAAGGGAACGACAGAACCACATGCAAGAATTCACAGAAATACGGGCAATTTGGTCCAACGGTGATCACGTGGAGGAGGGAAGCATTCTGCGAGAGTGGAGAGGAGAGGAGAGGAGAGGTTCTAATTACACCCAAAACAAGAGAGAGACGGACAGGAAAGTTAGAGAAAACAGCTCTAAGTTAGACAAGAAATAAAACTTCCAAAGCAGTGTTGGAATAGGATGAGAGTGTCGCAAATATGCAGAAGTTTCTAGTTTCTCCATGAAGTAGGTGTTATAGTAATTAAAATGAAGTTGTAAGATGAACTGATGACACCAATGGGCATGCCAAAGTGGACAAGGAAACGCCCATGAGGCCTCGGCCTTAGGCAAAGAACTAAAGGCAACTAAGGGGTGATGAGGGCAGGAAAAATAGCATTCCCTGGAAAGAGCCCACCAGCAGGTAACCTAATACCAAACAGCCAGCCTTGAAAACACGCAAATGAGTCACATTGTAAGGACTAGGCAGGTTGTATACATCAGAGCATGCAATAGCAATTAACGAAAAAGAGGCCAAGAACTTAAAAGAAAGCAAAAAGGAGTACACAGGAGGGTTTGGGTCAAAGTAAAGAAATAGAGAAATAATGTAATTATATTATAATCTCAGAAATTAAAAAATAAAAATCATCAATAGTATCAGTGCTAAAATTTATTACGATTTCAGTAATTAATATAATATGTACCTGGGTTAGTGTGTTTTACCACAGAGATTGTTTCATATTTATTTTATAGAGTCTAAACTTTTAGTAAATCTATCCCTCTGCTCAGCTCATTAAAAATACCTTTAAGTCCCTGAGAGGGGAATTACTGGCCTTGTCACGTAATTCACTGCGATGTTTTGCTGTTAAGGCACACACATAATCATCTAATCCTCTCGTGCCCAATAAGTCCAGCTAGATACAGCTGTGTCCTCCTGTCCTCCTGTAGGGGAGGCACACACATTTATGGCCATAAATAGGTGTGTAAACTGTTCAAAAGTGGTACATGTTATGAAAAAGAAGCACAGAACAGAGTGACAAGAATCTGGAAAAAAAAGATGAATGAGCCATTTTAAAATTAGATGGTCCATGTGGGAAGAAATCATCAAAGCAAATATTTGGAGAGGTTTTTCAGTTTTCTGAAGAAGAATTAATTAGATTATCATGTACTTTAGTGTTTTAAAAAATCAATTGCCATGCCATAATGTCAAATTCTGTTTGAAGAATAACATCCAAATAAATAACTGTCATCATTTTATTTTGATATATTAATTATTGCTTGCACTCATTATTTTACTTCAGATTTTCTTACTAAAACTGTCATATGAAAATAAATACGTATTAAACATCTTTGCTCAGATTAGCTAGAAATACAGTACTTACATTGGCAGGTTCATCATTCTTGTTTTTCGTTGCTATTCCACTGATGCCCAGAAAAAGAAAAATTCTTGAACTTCCAAGATTCTGGACCTTTGGTGTAAGCTTTAGATTAAACCATAATCTTTGAAACATGGGTTTTATACAAATCAAAGCCCAAAATACTTTATTTTGCTTGTGACATAACTAACTAATCCGAAATTTCTTTGAGTGATTTGCCGGACACTTGGTTATTTGATTTTGTTTGGATTTTTTTTCCTCATTTCTACATACTTACCAGACTTTTTTTTTTTAATTGAAAGTTGCTATGCTGTATATTGAAATAGCTATGCAGTCTTTAGGAAGAAGAAATGTGAACTTTAACATTAAGATGTCGACAAGAAACACACATTTTATTGGTTTAAATAACGCTGCTGTAAAGCAGCAGTTACGTGCTTCCTGGGTCTGAATCTAATTTGAGCTAATTGAGAAAAATGATCAGACCAAATCCAGATAACTTTGATATCTTTCCAGTAGAATGATTTTATTTCCCTTTTTTGATTTATTTATAGCTCTACTTATGTTGGTCCTGGCCCATGGGAGTTCAGCGCCAATTCTGTCTCCTGTTTGATTATCAAAGGCTGCTCATTTTAGCAGCGCTCGTTATGTAAGAACAACCGGAGACTCAGGCCTAAAGCTGTATATAGATAAATTATGGGATGGTTAATAACGTGGACATACAGCTGTTCAGGACGGCAAACACATTGAGGGTAGATGCCGCAGGTCCCTGGGATGCAGAGTAGAATTTATTCTCCCGTGCTCCTTATCAACTGAGATGTACTACATACAGCTTCATTTTATTTTTTAAATTTTAAGAGCCAGAACGAACCTTCCCACCCCAACCATGACTTTCCTCCAACACAACATTTTTTTTTTAAAGTTATTTATCTTTGTTTTACGATAATGAGTGTTTTGCCTCGGTGCCTGCGGAAGTCCAAAGATGGAGTCATGACCCCTGGAACTGGGGTCACGGTGGTTGTGAGGCACCATGCGGGTGCTGGAAACAGAATCCAGGTCCTCTTGAAGGGTACCAGGTCTTCTTAACCACGGAGTCATCTCTCCAACCCCCAACATCACATTTGAGTACTTATTTGAAGTCTAAGTTTGTGTCCCATGGGTTGAAATGTTTCCTTTGGCTCTTATTTCTGGTTTTTCTGAAAAGCCATGGAAATTTATTTTAATTACTAAAAGTTTTGCAAATGAAAAATAATTTTGTCAACTTCTCATTTAAAATGCCAATATTTTAAGAACACTCTTGAATAAATTTGGAGGGATTTGATACCTCACAGGGAGTTTTTTCATCTAAGAACAATGAACTTCAATTAGTCAACCCTTCACTAACGAGTCATAAGTAAAGTTAAAATGTTCCGAGTTGGTTTCTTTGTATATCTGTTTAATCTATTTCACCTTATTTTACCTTTGATTATTTGCAATTAGAGATATTCGTTCCCCTGCTTTGTTTGTTAATGTGAATACTATTTGATTTTTTATTTTTGAAACTGTGAAAAATGTGTACAACGTGCTATTTTGATGTATCCATGCACTGTGGAATGGCTAGGCAGGGCTAACTGACATGTTACCTCACTAACTGTGGTTCCATGATCAAAATATTTAAATTCTACTCTCTCAGGACTTTTCAACTATGGAACATGTCGTTATTCAGCCGGTGGATGAGTGTGTGTGTGTGTGTGTGTGTGTGTGTGTGTGTGTGTGTTCAGGTGTGACGATCCTGTGCATGAGAATATAAAGATAAACCTGTGTGTATTCACATGTGTGTGGAAGGCAGCTTTAGTGTCATTCCCTGGGAACTGTCTGACTTGACTTTTCATTGTAGACACCTACAACATTGTAAGCGTTAGGGTCTGAACTCTGGTCCTCACGCTTAGGCATTGAGAATGTTACTGAATGGATTACCTCTGTGCCAACAATTCCTCCTTTTTATATCCACCTTTAAGAGATTGTATTAAAACATTTCTTTTTCATTTTACTAACATCTAAAATGTAACTATTTTTATAAAAGTATTATCTTAACTTCTAGTAGTAAGTTACCCACTTTCTTTCATGTATTTACATTTTTCCCTCCACTACTTTTACTGACTAGGATTTATGGTGTGATGTTAAATAGCAATGACAATGAATTGCTAATATCTCCTCTGCTAATATTTAATAGAAACATAGCCATTGTTTCATAGTTGAGCTGACCATGGTTTCTGGTTTGAAATAATCTATTTATTTATATTGAGTCTTTCAAATTAGAGATTAATATGAATTTGATTATTTACCTTCTAGAATTGCTTCCCTATTGACTTCTTACCTGGTACAATTTAGATTTATTGACAGTCAGTTCTCATTAGATGCCTCGTGTGAACTTTCCCTGGCCAGGCCACAGTGTTGCTCTAATGTGACTGCTTCCTCTATAGACTGATATTTTTTGTTAAATGCTTAAATGACACTGTAAGATTGCCTCTGTGTCATGTTTGTCTAATTTATATCAATGTTATACCATAGCAAAACAGGAAAACTTTCGCCTTCATTTTCTGTGCTTGGAAACCTTTTGAAAGTATTTCATCTACCTCAAACATTTGACCAAGATTCCCAAGAACCCATCTGAGTCTGAAGTATTTTAAGTCAAGCAAGTGACACATTTTTTTTTTTTTTTGCTGTGTTGATTTATCTATTGTACCTATTTTTCTCTTATAGATTTTAGAAATTTATGAATACGTAAACTTATTTCTTATAGGTTTATAAAAAATAACGTGCCCGGCTAGAGCCAGGTAGCCTCACTGATTCGGTAGATCCACTTTATAGTCACTGGCATTCTTTACGGTACCACATCCACAGACGATGACAGACGCAGGGTCCGAATGCACATATATCAGCTAACCTAGGGCAAAGCCCAGACTGTTCAACAGCGAAGACATTTCCTTCTTGTTCTCACCTTTCACTGTGTACAACTGTGTTTGCTTTTTAAAATTACTCTCATGACTTGTTGATGTGCGCTACCTTTCCTATTTTACTTTTCTGTTTCATTTATCTTGTCTCTTACCTTAATGTTATTAATTTCTTTCAGTCTCTCTTCTTTATAAGAAAGATATGAACAGTCCTTTAAAAGCTAAAGGTTCTCCATCTCCTAGATTGGTAGAAGGTGCAATTGTCCTCTCATGTTTCCATTGTTTTGCAGTTTTTCCATTGTCGTTTAATGGTCTAAAAAAATGAGATAGTAATATCATATTTTACTATCTTTCAAACCATTAATTTTAATAATTTCAAATTATTAAATACAATTAGTGAGACCATCTTACTTGCTTGGGAATAATACTTCACTCAAAACATCTGAATAAAATGTATTAAATTCTTTCTGAACACAAATTCAGAGGAAAATATTTTCCTATGTCGTTTCAAAAGTAAAACTATTCTCAAAAATGCTACACCTAAGATAAAATACTGATAGAGTATATGAATTGAAGCATTAAGCCGATAGATAATGAATGCTCTGAAGAAGCACAGCAAATAACAAAACTCCTTCCACCTATCCCATGGTACCTATTATTCTAGTTTCCTTCCTACTGTACACAAAGAAAACTGGACATACGTGAAATTTCAGGTTGTAGGTATCAGACAATAGCCAGCATAAGTCTGTAATCTCTGTTGGAATGAAAACAAAGGGAGCCTTCTAATTACCCTACATATCTACCTGGTAGCCGATTTCTGACTATGATATAAGAAACACAATGGTACCTCTGAGGTAAGGATATCAGAGTTCAGGCAAGCTGAGGCAGGTGGAATCCTGTGCAAGATAAAAGGAGAAAGTTCCATGAAACAAAAGTTCTTTGATTTTGCAGTTCGTGGACCTTCTGAGTTCTCTGTGTGTGTAAAGACCCAGCAAAGGGACAAAGAATTACTGTGAACTACACAGTTCCTAGAACAATTCTGTAAGCTAGCAGATGCTTCTGTGCTGATTTCAAATTAAGGCTGTCTGTGTCACACAGGAAACACATTACGTAAGTCTCTTATGTGTTTTCTTAGTAGACCCAAGGCAGCATTGTGGAGATGCTTCTATAGACCTCCCATAAAAAGGCTAAAGCACAGGCTACCAAGAAGATCAAGCTGATGGGCAAGCTAAACAAATTCCCCAGCAAAGCGAATATGCATTAAAGGCAAAACACAAGGCTAGGGTTTTTAGTGATGTGCCAGTCACAATATCTACATACACTCAACACCTGAATGGCTATGCAAAGGGAGAGAAAAATAACCTAGTTCCTCTGAGGAACAAAAATAACTGACAATGGAATCTGTAAATATCCAAACATGCTGAAAACTTAAGCAAAAATGTCAGTATGAGGGAAAGAAACAAAGGGTTTATGACCTCTGGAAACACATGTTGATTACAGAGTTGATAGTAATACCTGGGTAAAAGTGATTTTCACAGAATAGACATTGAGGAAAAAAATCAGGCAGCTTATATTAACTGACAGAGCAATAGAAGACTTCCAAATGTAATTCCAGAAAGAAGAGAAACTGAGAAAATTTACTAAAAAGGAAAGATCCATGAGACAACATCAAATAATCCAGCCTCATAAATTAGAACCTCAAAAGAGGTAGGTAGGAAAGGAGACTGTGAGCAGATAGAATTACTTAAATAAATAATGGTTTACAATATTCCGCATTTGACCAAAACTATAAACTCATATATCCAAGAATAGTATTGATACCATGAAGAAAAAAAATACAGGCAAAAAAAAAAATGTTTTTAAACCAATGCATCAAGATTTACCAAAACTATATTGTTATAGTAATCAAAAGAAAATTATTCAATATGTCAGATAAAAAGAACATATGAATAGTGAACACATATGAACACAGATTTCATATGACAATACAAGCCAAAATCTGGGTGCCATCAAAATATATAAGTGAGTAGACTGTGGTACATCTGAACAGTGGGAAATACTTCGGAATAAAAAAGAAATGGATTTCTCCTAAGAACAGCAATGTTGATAAACAGCAACGTTTGAAAAATCTTAACACTGATTTTTTAAAAAAAAGGAGCTATATGCAAAATAAAATGTTTGGTGCGGCATGATTTATATAAAGTTCTAGAATAATGAAACTAATCATAGAAGAGAATATCATCAGTTGACCATGGGTGCTCAGGCCCAAAGGTGTGTGACATGAAAATCAAAATGTGGGATGACTGATTTTTGCTCTTTGGCTGTCAAAACTCATTAATATGTGTGTTTAGAGGCAAAGCATCTCATTGCATAGGATGCGTGCTTGTTGTTGATCTTGTATATGAAACAGTAAGCAGAGACTCGCCAAGAGCAATAAAGTCTGCGACTGGCCAGCACCAACACTGACGGAAGAACGAACAACAGCAATGGAGAGCGTAGGACATTAGACCCACAGAGCTCCAACTAGCCAGAAGGTGCTCCGGAGATGACAGGGATCTGACTAGAACAAACTGAGGGAAATGGAAGCGGAAGCGGGGTGGGGTGGGGGGTGGGGTTAAGCTTTGTAAAGCAGGCAAGCACAAGCAACTGAGCTAATCTAAGCTTTGAGTGCGCTGGGGGGGGGGGGGGGGTCTCCAGACTGCAGAAAACACAGTGCTCAGATAGCGCTGTCAGGAAAAGAAAAATGGTGAAGAGGGCCTGTGGGCACAAGCCACACCTAAAGATAGCCTAAATCAGGGGTTTCGCTCAGTGGCTGAGCCCTTACCTAGCCAGCACTAGGCACTGGGCTAACCCTGACCCTAGGGGGGGAAATGCATAAATAATGATAATTATTGACCAATTTGACACATAGATCCTAGAAATCCACATTTGGGTGATACATGAGAACTTATCTCTGTATCTCTTTTATTCCACAATAAAGGTTTGTTTTAGTTTGGTTTTGGTTTTGGTTTAAGAAGAAGCAAATTGTAATAACTTCATAAATTGGCAGAATCATTAAAATTTAGAAGTACATTGGTGCCCACTTAGCCTATATTTGTTCCTAAGGTAAATATCCCTCCTGCGTTTGCTGCCACTAGACTTTCCAACTCCTGATGCCATCAGAAACGTAGAATCTCCTCACCCTGCACCTGCCAAGTCTGACTGCTCATTTCAACAGGATGCGCACGTGTATTAAAATTTCTACGGTATCCTCCACACATAAAAGACGACTTAAATACTTCCAGCTGTACTAAGTTTAGCAGTCCCCTAATTGCTCCTTTCCCGGTGTTTTAGTTATAAAGCTTTTTATTCCTTTCAAAGAACTGAACTCTCTTTGCTTGTCATTTCCTCGCCCTGGTAGACGCGGAGCAGCAAACCTTCTCTAACAGTGAGTGTGCTTTGCAGGCTCTCTTCTGCCCCGCGAGCCAACTATCCCAACTCTTCTCAGTTGGCTCTGCTGTTGTTCCACAGCCAGAGCTCTTCACAGCCTCGTTAGATTGGTGAAAGTACAAAGCCTCTTCTAAAATATGGACATCAGGACTATGTCTTAAGTTTTATAGGCACAGTACGTAACGTCATGATGGAAGAAGCCAAATATTCATGAATATAAACAAATGACGCTTATAAATAATATAAATCAGTAGTTCTTGCTATAAAACAAAAACTAAAATTTTTATTTTCATTTCAGAACAGAAATTAACAGAAGTAAAAAGACCCAAAAGGGCAAAACCAACAGCAAAACAAGCCCTTGGTTCCTCATCATCTGCACACTATTTTAATAACTTTTTCTGTGCCTTTGGATCATAATATGTTTAGAGATGATTTAAGATTCCAGTGTATTTTGCATATGAACTTTTGCTTGGCTTCTATTCTCCCCTCCCTGACATGGATGATTGACTTTGATGGCTAAAATGTAAGCTTCCACAATTATCCATCCTAAATCGCATCTCATTGTGTACATAAAGCTTTCTTCATCATCAGGATATAGTCAATCATCCATCAATTATGCTGTCAGAGGAAATCCTACCTTTGTCCTTTTTGAAATTGTGTGCTAGAGGTTTTAGGTATAAACTGAAATCAATATTTAGTGCCCATGTCTCCATGAAAATGAGCAGAAGACCACATGGAATTTTTAAGGTTATTTTTATATTATAGTAAATACACTTTGCCTATTTACAAACTGGCTTTTCAGTCTGTGTCTTGTTTCTAATATTGTATGTATTCACTCCATTTTTAAGTTTAAACACAATACGATAAGGAATTAAAGACAAGAATAGAAATCAAACTCACTACTCCACGGAAGGCATCCCATTGATGGAATAATTACTCAAAGCTACAAATACCAAGGTTAATTAAATACATTTCTTATATTTAATAACTAACAATATGAGTCAGAGTCAGGCAGCACTTTGTGGAGGACAGACCTCATGGAAGTCTTCAAATCCCATTTTAAGGGTGCTTTATAGTGTCACAATTCACACCCACCCATCGTGGATGAAGATGTATCTACCAGCCACCCTGACTTCCAGGGAGGTGAAAGAGAACCGAAAGCTCACCCAGGCTCACAGCCATTTGGTCTCCTAAGTGGACAATGGAGCTATAAGGAGATCACAGGTGATATGTTTGTTTCAATTTAAGCCCATCTGTGACCACAAATTGCAACTCTCTGAGTAAGCACTTTGCTCCAGGCAATGGAAGAATGGAAATTAGATAATTAAGAAAGTAGGCTGCACAAATTATAAAAAAGAGGTGGCCTTCTAAATCAGTTTTATATTCAGCTCAATTAAATAAAAGGCAGGCATTTGTGTCATCTAAAGCTTTGGTCCAGAAATACTGCTGCAATTTTCAGTGTTGTGGTCCAATATGAGCATTTCAGTATGTTAATGGACTTGCAACTTGACACGCTGATAGCAAGCATTGATGGGAATAACTGCAATTCAAGCCAAAGGATCAAAAATGATTTCACAGGCACATCCCAAGCCTCGGGGAAAGATGGGAACGGTTAAAACTTTAAGATTGCTGCAAAGAAAAGCAATGTTTAGGTTGTTTGAAATTATTTCCCCCTCATTAATTAGTGCCCATTTTTAATGTGTTAACCCCTGCCTCTTGCTAAGATTTTTGGATGAGACCATGTTTGATATAATGAGAAAGAGACAATTCGCAACCCAGGAATCAGCTGCTTCTTTAGTCCAGGTTTGAGGTTAAAGTTTGTTTACAGATCCACCTGAAAACAAGGAAGATTTACAAAATTTACATTCTTTTTTCTTTTGCTTTTAATTGTTATTAATTATACTTTATTCACTTTATATCCCCTCTGTGGTTCCCTCTCTCCTCCCGTCCCAATCCCTCCCTTCTTCCACCTTCTGCGTGCATGCCCCTCCCCAAGTCCACTGATAGGGGAGATCTTCTTTTCCTTCCTTCTGATCCTAGTCTGTTAGGTCTCAACAGGAGTGGCTGCATTGTCTTCTTCTGTGGCCTGGTAATGCTGCTCCCCCGTCAGGGGGAGGTAATTAAAGAGCAGGCCAATCAGTTCATGTCAGAGACAGTCCCTGTTCCACTTGGACACTTAACTTCCAAAGGCTGCATCTGTGCAGGGGGCTTAGGTTATCTCCATGCATGGTCCTTGGTTGGAGTATCAGTTTCAGGAAAGAGCCCTGTGCTCAGATTTTTTGGTTCTGTTGCTCTCCTTGTGGAGTTTCTGTCCTCTCCAGATTTTACTGTTTCCCACTGTCTTTCATAAGATTTCCTGCACTCTGCTCAAAGGTTGCCCATAAGTCTTAGCATCTGCATTGATAGTCTGCAGGGCAGAGCTTTTCAGAGGTCCTCTGTGTCAGGCTTCTGACTTGTTCCCTTTTTTCTCCTTCTTCTGATGTCCACCCTCTTTGCCTTTCTGGATAGGGATTCAGCATTTTAGCCAGAGTCCTCCCTCTTGATTAGTTTCTTTAGGTTTACAGATTTTAGTAGGTTTATCCTATATTATATGTCTATATGAGTGAGTATATACTATGTGCATCTTTCGCTTCTGGGATAGCTCACTCAGGTTGATCTTTTCCAGATCCCACCATTTACCTAAGAATTCTCAACAGAGGAATATCGAATGGCAGAGAAACACTTAAAGAAATGTTCAACGCCCTTAGTCATAAGGGAAATGCAAATCAAAACGACTCTAAGATTTCACCTTACACCCATCAGAATGGCTAAGATCAAAAACTCAAGTGACAACACATGCTGGAGAGGTTGTGGAGAAAGGGGAACCCTCCTCCACTGCTGTTGGGTTTGTACACTTGTACAACCACTCTGGAAATCAATCTGGTGCTTCCTCAGACAACTAGGAATAGCGCTTCCTCAAGATCCAGCTATACCACTCCTAGGCATACATCCAAAAGAGGCTCAAGTACACAATAAGGACATTTGCTCATCCATGTTTGTAGCAGCTTTATTTGTAATAGTCAGAAGCTGGAAACAGCCCAGATGCCCCTCAGTAGAGGAATGGATACAGAAATTGTGGTATATCTACACAATAGAATATTACTCAGCAATAAAAAACAAGGAAATCAAAATTTACATTCTTTATCAGAGACCAAGATTTGTGTCTCATTCATTCTTAACATTTAAATTTTTAATGAAAAACACTAGTCCCTTAAAAGGCAAGTGATGGATTATGAGGAAAAATAATCCAAAACAGCGTAAATGTAAATAAAAGTATAGGGGAGTAAAGGACAACTAGGAGTTAGGAATACGAATTGCTAAGAAACGATAACTCTGAATGTACATTATTGTGTAATTAAAGTGTAATAAGGTTATTGTGTAATTAAAATGCTGGTTTCTGTATCCCCTCTCCCCCTTATATGTTTGCAATTCTTGTTCTGAGAATTGTTATGTAAATGCTGCTTCCCAATTGTCCCTTGATATGCCAATAAGGCAGCTTACAGCCAATCACTGAGCAGGAGAGAGACTAGAGATGGGCTTTTTGCCAGCCAGGGGAGGAGGAGTTAGAGGAGGTAGAGATGACTCAGGCAAGGGAGAGGTCCAAGAGACATGAGAAAAGAGCTGGAGCAGAAAAGCTGCCAAGTGCAAATATCTCTGGGATTTATTCTGGAAGAAAGCCAAATTAGCTTAGAGGATTAAGAATAGAGCTAAAACTGCTCAGTTCTTGTCCTGTGAAGCTTGTTAAAATAACATAGTAGAGTTTCAGTTATTTGTGTGATAGCCAGGTTAAGAGAGAAACTGAGAAACACAGTTTTATATGAATAACTTTAACACTTGAAATGCTAGTCAGGTAACTCAAACAATTAACAAACTGAAGATAATCAACTCTACTTGTAGTCTGGGAAATGCAAATGAAAAAAGCCATTCATAACTGTTTTCCATTCTGATTAGCAAAAATAAGAATCTACAAGATGGCTCATTGACTAACAGACCATGCTGTTGAGATTGACAGCTTAGTTCTGTAATGCCAGAATCACAGGACCCTCAGAGACCACCAGGAGACGACTCGATGCAATAGCAAGAGAGCTTTACTATAAGAACGATCAAACTCGGGACCCAGGTCTCATTGATGCCGCAGTAGAGAAGTGGGACCTCGAGCTCTGAGTAAACAGGGTTTTTAAAGGGAAAGTCTGTGAGCAGGGGTTTCCATGACAGCAAGCGGGGGTTGGGGGAGCACAAGCCTGGATGTTACAAGATTAGGTAAAAGTTAGAGGGGCGAGGTGACCTTCTCTGAGGCACATAATCACAATTGCCTAAAGCATATGATCACAATTCCTATTCTTCTAAACTATATCTGAAACATTGGGGAGAATTTTCCCAGCTGATTCCCAACCGATTCTCATTGATTATTGCCAGGGAGATTGTCTCTATTTTCTATGAAGTATTTATTCTGGGATATTTCCTGGAGGCTGTTGCTAGGAGAGTTAACTTTGTTCTCTGCCAAGTGTACATTCTGTGATATTTCTTGGTACCTGAGTTCAGCTCCCAGTCAAGATGGCTCTCTTTTTCAAAATGGAGTTATGCCCAGGCTAACTTAAACTCTTCAGTTCAATTTCTGGAACATAAACATGTTAAGGGGGAGAAGTGACTCCCACAAGTGTCCTTTGACTTGCACATTAACAATTAAAGTGAATAATAAGTAAGTTAATAAATAATTACATAAGGGGGGATAATGTCTACTGGTAGTTAAGAACTCAAATGTAAGAATATGAACTGTCCTATATTTTTTTAATATTGTTTGGCAGCATCTATTGAAATGTAAACTACTTCTTGTGATTATACCTCTGGCACTAAGATCCCATTTAGGATCTCCATCATTTAGAAATAAAATCATGACTCCGTAAAACTCTATGAACAGAATGTTTACTTCAGTGTCGATCAGTGTATGGTGGTAAGTGACCTAATCACCAAGAATGTTTGTGGAAATCTGAGCTAGCCATACTAGTGAGTGATGCTCAACCTTTAGAAGGAATTAATCAGTACACTGGCATCTGTATGGTTAATCGTCTTCATCAAGTAAACTAATGTAGCAGAGATAATATTTGTAACATAGTGTTCAGATTCTTACATATAAAGAATTATGTAAAAATAAACCAAAAAATAAATAAATAAACAAGAATAAATATACATAAATAGGCAAGGATAAAAATAATATAAATAAATAAGCAAGAATCAAAAGGTGACTATACTGAAAATCTTCAAACTGCACACTTTAGAAGAGTTTGTCATATAATTTTTTTTACTAGTGCTGGAGATTGAACCTGGGACCTTGTTCATGCTGGACAAGGAATTAAACATGGGCTATAACTCTAGCCCCACCTTAATAACTTATAAAAAGTACTCTAAAGAAAAATGTGCAAAATGGGCAAAGAAAGTGGGATATCAATACAAAGAAGAAAATGAGGAATTCTGTCATTGGACTTTCAGAAACTCTAGTTTGTATGCAGACAGTTATCTACAGGATGGGCAATTGGCAGATGAGAACAAATTGTCAGGAGACTGACCTTAACTGAAAGGTGGATAATTTCACATTTTTTATTATCTCAAATTTTATTTTTTAATTAATTTATTTATTTTAAGATCCCAGTCACAGCCTCCCCTCCGTCCCAGCTCAGGAGAGAAGGTCAGGACACATAGTGACCCCTGTCACGATGTTACTGGATGTCTGCTAAGATCCCTTCTGATTACCTTCTTATCTCTGAGTAAAAGCAGCAAGAAACTGCACAGCCTGACTACAGCTGATGAGGCATTGCTCAGAGATCTGGAACAGCATGGGAATGTGAAATAACTGGGGAGAGAAAACAAACCGTGGACACTTAAGTCTCCTGGCCAAATAGCTGGGGAGATGGCTCAGTCTGTGGAGTGCATGCTCTGCAAGCACAAACTTGTGGGCATGAGTGACGCCTTTAGGTTGTCCTCTGCCCTCCACACACGTGTGTGCTCTCATGCATGTGTTCACACACACAGACAAACACAGATTTCTGATCAAAATTAAAGAAAATTTGAGCTGAGAGTCAGAATGGCTACATTCTACATCAGAATGGCTAGCATGGCTGCATATTTTTCTCTGACTCCATGGAGCAGGTGGTCAGAGTTCACACAGATTTCAATTTTCCCAAGGGAGCAAACAAAGAAATGACAGACTTCTGACGTTGTGGAAGGGAATGAGTATGATAATGTCCCAGAAACTCATGAAAAGCAAAAAAGCATCTTAACATACCCAACAGAATAGTCAGGTAAGGCTGAGCTTAAACAGGCACAATCCATGAATGGAATGGCCACCGATGGCTGTGTGCCTGCATGAACACAAGCTGTCCTGAGAGGATTTCAGGTTTCTGTCTGAATTCCTGGCTTTCAGCCTAGCTTCACTGACCAAACCTGAACGGTTTCCTAGCAATGCAGTGCTAAAGATCCTGCTGGGGACCTCTCAGAGCCTGCAAATCTGTATTTACAATTTCTCTAGCTGTGCCCGATGCTTGATGGCCCTTCAGAACTGAACATGCTCACCAAGGCGCCGATCACCCAGAAAACCTCATCTGACGCAGATTCTATCAGAGCTGCTTGCACTCTCCATGTTTAGCCTGATATTAGGACCCATAATAAGCACCATGCCATCAGAAGTGATCTGAGTCATTGACTTCTCCTGCTGACCTAAATGCATCATAGGCAGTAATTATTCTGTCAATAAATACATGGATTACTGAAGCTCTGCAATATTTGATTTCCAATGAACTTTCTTGTGCTACCACAAAAAGGTAAATTTGTAGGTTTTTGGTTTTTACTCATCCTCTCACCAATCCAGAAGCAGCGGGCAGTAACTGTACGTTTATTGAATGTTCGGTGTGTCCCGCAGCAACAGTGCAATCCAATGCTCTCCTGTCGTATCTCAGTGAAAAAATAGAGGTTTTGGATCTCCGAACCCTGAGGTGTTCCTCACGCACTTTCTGCTTCTGCTTTCTGTAAAGGCGATTGCTATGCAGCTGCAAGCTGCTGCACTAACATACCAGACAATAATTCACCTCCCCTGTGACTTTTATAGCTGAGCTTTGGAGTCTAGTTCATTTTTTCCACAATCTGGGTGAAGCTTAATGTCCATTTTCTCAGAACAGTAAGAAAATATTGGTGATTTTTCTCAGAATCCAAGCTTTCAAATGCACAGCCTTTTAATAAAAAGGTAACCTCCTTCTCTTTCTCTACTTGATTTTTAAATTATTGAACAAAGGATTTTTTTTTAAAATATCGCTTTTTTAACAGAGAATAAATATGTGTGCAAACATTTTCCTAGACCTTCATGTAGACAGTATTACATCAGTACTGAAACGGCTATCTGGGTATGTTAATCCGCTAATACAGTAACAATAGAATTGTAAGAGAGAAACATTCAAATCAGATCATAACCAAAGATGTTTCTATTTCCTACCTGCATTATTGTCAAGGGATAGTGTCAGAAATGGACCTGGCATCTTGCCTCCTTGGCAGAAAAATAAACATTTCCTTGTTGCCTTGTTGTAAAAAAAAAAAAAAAGCCCATTAGAAAAATGTCTGCCTGTAAAATTCTAGTATTGTTCCACATTTTAAAGCTACTTTTATACTAACTATATTTCTTGAGACTGTGCTATATATCCTAGAACATTTGTGCTTGAAGGATTTACACTTTTAAATATTCAAAGGGTTTCCGACAAAGAGAACTCACTTGCTATGCCAAGTGGTGTGTCTGTGTCTGTGTGTGTGTGTGTGTGTGTGTGTGTGTGTGTGTGTCTGTGGGTGTGTCTGTGTCTATGGGTGTGTCTGTGTCTGTGTGTGTGTGTGTCTGTGTGTGTGTGTCTGTATGTGTGTGTGTCTGTGTGTGTGTGTCTGTG